>NC_064854.1:76873437-77000937 GCF_024139225.1 Suncus etruscus
GAATACGGATATGAGATTGGAGAGTTAGGAAGGGGAGAAGTAAAAATGACATAGAACCGCAGTACAGGGTCTTGGGTATTTGGTAAAAGTGGCAATAAGTCTATTATCATAACCATAAATAGTAATTCCCAATACTATATGTGTCCCTTTCACTGAGTGTAGCCTAGAGGCCCCAGAGAACTGCCAAAGTGGCTGTGGTGGTCCCTGGCACCACAGGTTCTGAGCAGTATCACCTCCTCAGGCCCTAGTGTTCAACAATCTGACCTCACCAGCCAACAACTGCTAAAAGTGGTCCCCTCAGCACCACTTAAAAGACAAATAAACATGAGTGAAACCATGTTACCACAGCCATAATTTTAAAATAAAAATAAGGAGGGGGGATAGACAGTAGAGGAGGTAAGTTACTTCACTCATATAGGTTTGGTGCAGTTTGAATACTGGCACCACATATGGTCCCCTAAGTACATCAGGACTAACCACTAAGGTCCACAAGATGTGGCCCCAAAACAAAAGAAATACCAGAAATATGGCTACAAATTTTTATGCAATTTGTGAAACAATATCTCAAACAAGAAAATAAATATTTAACAGAAACTGATAAATTCAGATCATTCTAAAGTGGGAATGAATTAAAGGCTAATTAGTAAAAGCACTACTGGAATCTCTAGTTCCCTTTCCCCTAACCCCCATTCTGTTCTGTTGGTTAACTGTCATTTTGGTTCTAATATCAGACTGAATACTTGGAGTCATCTCTTCAGAATATAAAATTAATTTTCTAGACTGAAAGCAAATACATAAAACAGTGAATTTTGTGAGACAAAGTTAATGCAGGCAGAGACATAGGAAAGTGCTGATAATATGTACCTGGAAAAAAACTGTCTAAAATTTAAACCAGCTCAAATGTTTCATGGAGACACAGGAATCATCTTAGAAAACTAGAAAACCACTGAGATGCAGACTTTATTGAGAGAAAAGGCTTCATATAGCTAGGACAAAGGATATGTTAAGAATATCAAAAGAGGGCCCGGAGAGATAGCACAGCGGTGTTTGCCTTGCAAGCAGCCGATCCAGGACCAAAGGTGGCTGGTTCGAATCCCGGTGTCCCATATGGTCCCCGTGCCTGCCAGGAGCTATTTCTGAGCAGACAGCCAGGAGTAACCCCTGAGCACCGCCGGGTGTGGCCCAAAAACCAAAAAAATAAAAAGAATAGCAAAAGAAGGGGCCAGAATGATAGCACAGTGGGACCCAGGTTCAATCCCCAGCATCCTGGTTCCTTGAGTCTGCCAAGGGTAATTTCTGAGTACAGAGACAGGAGCCTGGGCATCAGCAACCACTCCAAGTTCAACTCCATTGGGAACTCCCATGCAATAGACTGTGGGAAAACTATAAAAATTAACTCAGGAAAGGGACACTCTGACCTGAGATGTATGCCTCTGGTCTTTCTCTCCTTCCCTCAACGCATTCCCTCCCTTCCAGGATGTTCTTCTCCCTCCCACCCTCCCTCCCTCCCTGAAGCATTCTTGTTTCTCCCCACCCCCATTTTGTTTCTATGTATTTCCTCTCTCTTCTCTCTCTCTCTCCTCTCTCCCCCCCCTTCCCTCTCCCTCTTCTCCTGCTCCCTGTACCCAAATTTCTCTACGAAACTTGTTTCACTTCACTATTCGTCTCATCTCGCCTTTTCTTGGGAGGGTAATATGCTTTAGAACTGATTTTCCTTAGTGCCTGAGAGCTTCCACAGGAACCAGATGTCATTTCCCACATCAGGGAAAGCAAATAGAACCCAGGTGCAATTTGGCAACCAGCCTCTTGGGGATGGTGAGACATGAGATCTGTACTGTGCAGGTGCTCATGGCAGACTTTCATTAGTGCCAGATTTCCACAGGCTCCTTCCTCCCCAGGTGATGGAGGCAGGGAAACAGAAGCAGTAGCTGCTCTTCTGGAGGATGCCTCTTTTCTCCTCCTTACACCACAGAAATCATGCCAGGAAACTTACTCCTTCCAGTGGGGTTATATCTCCCACAAGTCACAATGTAAATTGACTATATTAAAAGCTGGAAAAAAAAATTGAAGACTAAATTAACATAAAGTAATGTTAATCAGTGATAAAACCGAGCCCACAAACTGAAAACCTTCCAAACAGATTTAGTTTCCCACTCAAACATAGTCAAAATCAAAGATAAGCTATTTAGGGAAGTCTCTAGCATAAAAAATTGAAGCCTTAAGAAATTGTTTGGGGTTTTGGCCACAACTGTCTGTGTTTAGAGCTCACTCCTGGTTCTGCACAGAGGGATCACTCTTAGTAGGGGATGCAGCACATGAGACTTAATCTAGATGGGCTGCATGCAAGTTTAGCATCCTATACTAACTACAACCTACTATCTCCCCAGTACCAATATAAAAAAAATGTAAAAGAATAACTATAAAAGATTAAAAAGAAAAATGTTTAGGAGCCAGAGAGATAACACAGCAGTGGGGCATTTGCCTTGCATGCAGCAGACCCACGAGGAACCCGGTTCAGTTCCCGGCATCCCATGTGGTCCTCCAGCAGGCCAGGAGCAATTTCTGAATGCAGAGTCAGGAGTAACCCCTGAGTGTTGGGTGTGGCCCAGAAGCCAATTCATCAATCAATAAATAAAGTTAAAAAGGAAAAAGAAAAATGCTAGAACCCCATTAAATACTCCACACACAAACTGTACTCACAAGATGAGAAACAAAAGATAATTCCTAAAGCAAAACACTTTTAGAAATGAAAACCTTGGTAGAAAAGTTAAGACTGGAGACTGAGCAATATTACAGTGAGTGGGGTGCTTTGCCTTGCACATGTCCAACCTAGTTTCAATCCCAGGCATCTCAGATGGTTCCCCAAACCCACCAGGAGTGACACCTGAACACTTTGGGTATGGCCCAAAAAACAAAACAAAACAGAACAAAAAAGTTAGATCAATGAGCATATTTCAGCACAAAATAAAGCAAAACCAAGGATTTAAAAAAAATTTAATAAATAAGCCCTTCAAACCCATCTTCCAAAATTTTCTTTTTAGGAGGATGCTAATACTTGAAAAACAGAAGTCCCAGAAAATAGGTATGAGAAAATAAAAAAGGAATAGTAAAACAAATCAGAATTTGTCCAGGAAATGAGTAAGTTTATAGCCTATAACTATTGTGCTCAAGTACTAATCCTCAGGGAGTAAAAACAGAAAACTAGAGACAAAATGTCTGAATTTTGGGACAGGAAGTTGAAGGAAGCAGGGAACATAGGGCATACTTCTTATGGAGGAGTCTTATAAAAGAAGAGATTTTCTAAAATCTCTTTTATATTTTCTGAACAATTTTAGATTTATTTTAGGGAAAGGTTTTAGGTTGTACAAGAGAAGCATAAACATTTTGCAATAGGTTTAAGGCATGCAAGTGGTATGACAAAGGTTTGGCAGAGAGCCGAATGTTTAAGAACATTATATTCACTGTATTCTGTCACTACCCACAAAAGGAAGCATGCACCAGACATAGCTTTTGGCTTTCCTGGTGCAGTGCCTAATTTTCCTCCCAAGAATTATCTGCCAGAAGGCCTGTTTAGAGAAGTCAATCATTGACCCTATGCGTGGATTAATTGGCTATAATTCTGACACGACTGTGACATTACATTTTCCCTTTTTCCTTTTGATTTTTGTCTTCTTTTCTACTACAGAAATTCGGCCTTAGCCTTTCTACACTCACAAAGGAATTTCAGTACCAAAGCCCGCCAAAAGCTCCCCGCTAGCTAATTTGTGACTCTTACTTCAAGTATAACCTGGCGCCAGCAGCTTGTTTTTTCTGAGTCTAACTCTATGATGGCAAACAATTATTTCCGTCCCCCCAAAAAATCTATTTTCCGGCAACTACATAAACATCTCTAGCAAAACCTGTCTCTCTCCTCCTGGTTTCTTGAATAACCTTTCTGTTTACCCAAAAACAACTTCACCTCACTTTTTCACCCAGCCCTCTAGCAGGGCTCTTTCTCACCTACAACTAGTTATTTAATATGTAGATTCTAGGGCCTGGTCCCATTGTACTGTTCCTCCGAGAGATCTCCTACTCTTTGTTTTCCCTGAGGACACCTTGCATACCAGAATTTGTGCTTAAAATGTCATCGGCTGAAAAATAAAAATTTGTCTTTTCGTTACTCAGACATGAGTCCCCATACAACATGTGTGGTAATTCATTTTTACAATATTATTCCATTTTTCATCTATTCATGCTCCCACTTTCTCCCCGTAAAGGTTCTCGGACCCTACGAAGGTTTTGCTTAGCGACGCAGGCCGTCCGCAGCAGTATTCTGGACCCACTTTCCTAATATTCCATACCAGGATTTTGAAGAAGGTGTGGGAAAGGTGTATCACTCATCATTCTCTTTGTACTCTCATCCTATCTATTTTCCCCTTCTGTCCATTCTCCTCATTAGGACCTACTGAGTACTCAGCTCAAAATGTAAAATATACCCACACCAAGAAATTAGCGTGGTACAATCTCTGCTATCAATATCGTAAGTTGTGATGTGAACTCACTTTCACACATTCTCTATCTCCCTGTTTCTGTCTCTCTCTCTCTCTCTCTCTCTCTCTCTTTTCTCTCACATATACATACCACTATAAATATCAAAACACTAGAGGTTAAGAAAACATTTCACAAGCTTTATGAAGATAATATACCAGTGGAAAAAAAAACAAAATAATGTTCTTAACAATCAAATAGGGAAAAAAAGAAAAGAAAGATTAAAAAAGAAGAGAAGAGGAAAGAAAAAAGAAAAGAAGAGGGCTGGAGAGATAGCATGGAGGTAGGGAATTTGCCTTGCATGCATGCAGAAGGTAGTGGTTCGAATCCTGGCATCCCATATGTCCCCGAGCCTACCAGGAGTGATTTCTTTTTTGTTGTTGTTTTTTTCAGGCCACACCCGTTTGATGCTCAAGGGTTACTCCTGGCTAAGCGCTCAGAAATTGCCCCTGGCTTGGGGGACCATATGGGACGCTGGTGGATCGAACCATGGTCCTTCGGTCCTTCCTTGGCTAGCGCTTCCAAGGCAGACACCTTACCTCTAGCGCCACCTCACCAGCCCCCCAGGAGTGATTTCTGAGCATGGAGCCAGGAGTAACTCCTGAGCACTGCTGGGTGTGACCAAAAAAAAATAAAAAAGAGAGAGCAATACTTTCAAATTATGGGCTGAGTACAGTAATGCACTTGTCTTGCAATGTGGTGAAACCAGATTCAATCTCTGGCTCCCCATATGTTCCCCCAAGCCAAGCCTGCCAGGAGTGATCCCTAATCAAAGCAAAATAAAAGCCCTGATGACCAGCATGTGTAAATAAATAAATAAATAAATAAATAAATAAATAAAGTTTTTCAGAAAGATTGTTTCCAACTTTGAGTTCTATACTCAACCAAACCAGACCCCAATGTGAGAACAAATTAAACATATCTGCAAACCTATAATGATTAAAAATCTTTGTATTTCTTTCTCACAAAACTGCTGAAAGACAAATGTCACCAAAATAAAGCTGTTAAAAAATATATATAATTATAATTATATATATATATATATATATATATATATATATATATATACATACATACTTGGAACTGTACAGACTCCTTAAAAGAATAAGGGGAGGTCTCCAGCCATAACTAAGACTTAAGGACAAACACCAATCCACATAGAAGATTAGAAGTCTCCAAGAGACCAGAGAGACAGCACAGCAGTAGGGCGTTTGCCTTGCAAGTGGAGGATCCAGGACCTGGTGGTTCAAAACCCGAATCCCATATGGTTATCCCCATACCCCACACACACCCCAGTGCCTGCCTGCCAGGAGTGATTTCTGAACAGAGAGAGCCAGGAGCAACCCCTGAGGGTCGCCAGGTATGGCCCAAAAACCCCAAAAAAAAGTCTCTGAGAGATATTGATTGGGATGCAATTATTGATACATGCATAAACAAACTGTTCACAAATATACAAAATAAGAATAAAAACAATAGAAATAAAATAAAATGTGTATATGAAAAAAATGATTTATTAGCCATCTCTAGCTGCAAATAGTTACAATAATAAAATTTCTTGTGATAAAATTAGTATACTACAAAGATAATATATTTGAATGATGAGAATAAAATAATGCTAACTCAGGATGAACACCCCACTAACACGTTCTCGAAACTCGTAAGTCCTGAAAGTTGAAACCACATCTACAAATACAGTTGCCATATCTGCACGTGGTCAGCTCCTAAGGCTCACTTTACTCCAAAAGAAATATATACCAAGATTGAAAAGTCATAGTTACACTGGCCTCAGTGAAAATGGCAGTCTTGGGAAAGGTTGATACAAGTCTCCACTCTGCTGAAACCATACTAGCTGCACCCATTATGCACAATTACCTACCAATTTGATAATGGCCGACCTTTCCACACAGCCATGAAGCTCCACAGAAAAGCCAAACCAACCTAAAGTCCAGGTATGATGGTATTTGGGCAAAGAGTTGCAGGACATTTTTGGAGTGAGTGCAGGTATCCCCACCCCCCACCTTTAGGTACTTCCAAAATCTCTGGCAGCTGAAACCACAAAAGCCACAGACCTTGGAATTCCTGGAACACATAGCCACACAATTCCAAAAAATTTTAATATTTATCATTTAATATTGTCATCCCAGGAGAACACACTAATTAAGACATCAATGTTAATTCAAAGCCACCTAAAATAACAGAAAAAACAACTAACAACAAATCGCTTAGCAATCCTGACAATAATTTAACAACCTCAGAGTCATACATTAATTTTTACAAATTTTCTCATTACTGGGCCAGAGAGATGGCATAGAGGTAAGGCATTTGCCTTTCATGCAGAAGGTCAGTGGTTCGAATCCGGGCATCCCATATGGTCCCCCGAGCCTGCCAGGAGTGATTTCTGAGCGTAGAACCAGGACTAACCCCTGAGCGCTGCCAGGTGTGACCCAAAAAAATTTTCTCATTAGTGTGTTTCTTAAATAATTTCATTTCTACTTACCTACAAGTAAGTAGAATCAATATAAAACACACTGTTTTGTGTCTCCCAAGGGGGTAGGCTTGGGATTAGGTGGAAATCTGGGGACAATAGTGAAAGGCTTCTTACATTGATGGTGAAACAGATCTTGGAACAAATGTATTATGAGCCACAAGCAACTATGTAATACATAGTCTTTAAATAAAGTAATTGATTTAAAAATAAAGAGAAAATGGGGGGAGAAAAGAAAAAAGAATACTCACTCAATCTTCCTTCTCTCCAGAGGGAAGTTAGTAAATATCTAAAGCAGAATAATTATAATATGCTAGTATTCCTAGAGAGATGGAAATAAATACCCACCATCCCCCCCCCAAAAAAAAAAAACTAAAAATCAGGTGGAAAAGTTAAACTTTCTTTCAGGAAAAAGAAAAAGGAAGCAGTATGGCAGTTACTTGGAAATTTCAGAAAACTAAGCAAATTCTTGATGTGAATCTATGCCAAGAAATATTTCATTATGCCAAAAGTTACTAAAATATCAAAATTAATCATTACCAAAATGCTCAGACTATAAATCACCAAGAAAATGTTATCTCTATTTGGAAATTTTGAGCCTCTTCCTATTTTTCCCTACACTACTGATTTTCTAGATAGCCCTCTTTGGAAGATTACCTTGTGCCATTAAACGAGGTGACTTTCTTGGTGATCTTACTGAGTTTTCTTCCACATTGTCCCTTAAATTCCTGTTAGGTAAAATCAGTTCTTCTTCATCAATAGCATCACTGCCACTTTCTTTAACAACTCCTTCATCCATAATATCATCAAGACCAACAACTAGAAAAAAAGCAAACAAACAAACAAACAAAAAAAAACTGATTACAAAAACCTTGAATGTTAAGTACAGAAAATACTGTAAGTTTAATAAAATGAAACATAGTCCTTAAAAAATCTACATTTATTTTTAACATAAGTAATATTGTCATTCCCAAGTTCTCAAACTTTATTTGATAAATTAATTGGACAGTGAGATGATTAGCTATAATCTTTTTGGTTTGTCTTCAACTTTTCTCTCTCATGTAGTACGCACTGTACCTTTGTGAACATCATAAGCAATTAATTATACTTGGTTTACTCAGCAATCTTTGATTCAACTTGTGGCATAAAAGTTTTATATCTTGAAAAGTTGATGATTTTAAGTTCAAGTTATAGCTGAAGAATTCTGCTTATGCTTGGGGCTCAGGAGTAAGGGTGCAATGTCCCCTTCCAGGGCCTAGAACTGAAACAACTGACCTAAGCAGCAACTGACTTCAAGCGCTAGGAGTAACCCCGGAGTGAAGCTGGCTATGGCCCAAAACCCAAAAATAAATAAGTAATAAAACAAATGTTTAAAGAGTTTATATTATGCAGTAAACTTCCCTAAAACACTGGGCATTGAGCTCCCATATGATCCAGCAAAGCCACTCCTAGGAATATATCCTAAGACCACAAAAACATACTACAATAATGCCCTCTGCACTCTTATGATCATAGCAGCAATATTTACAATAGCCAGCATCTGGAAATAACCCAGAGACCCTATAAGAGATGAATGGCTAAAGAAACTGTGGTACATATACATCTATACAATGGATTACTATGCAGCTGTTACAAAAAATAGTCATGAAATTGGCCTATAAATGGGTGGATATGTAGACTATTATATTGACTGAAATAAGTCAGAGGGAGAGAGATAAACACAGAATAGTCTCACTCATCTATTTAAGAAAAACTGAGGCCGCAGAGATAGCATGGAGGTAAGGTGCTTGCCTTACATGCAGAAGGACAGTGGTTCGAATCTCGGGATCCCATATGGTTGGTCCCCCAGGCCTGGCAAGAGCAATTTCTGAGTGCAGAGCCAGGAGTAACTCTAAATGATGCCGGGTGTGACCCAAAAACCAGAAAAATAAAAAAAAACTGTATAATATAAAACCCAGAGACAATAGAGATAAGGACAATAGAGATGACCACCCCATGATATGAAGCTTATCACAAAGAGTGGTAAATGAAATTAAAGAAATAACTACACTAACAATGACCATGACAACAACCGAGAGAAATATAATCCCTGTCTGGAAGACAGGCAGGGGGTGGAGTAGGGAAATGGGGGACAATGGTGACAGCAAAGTTGGCACTGGAGAAGGGGTGTGTACATTTTATGCCTGAAACCCAATTACAAACATGTTTATAACAATGGTGCTTAAATAAAATATTAAAAATGAAACCAAAAATAAATAATTAAATAAAATTTTATTCAAAAAAGTTTATATTATTCAGTAAACCTGAGAAAATAACAAAATTTAACAGGATCATTGAAACTATAATCAAGAGAAAATAGTAGGGAGTTCAATTAAATAGCTATACTACTATGAAGAAATGAGTACTTAAGTTGACACACGTTCTCAAAGACATTTTTAAAATAAAAAATTAATAGTTTCATCAGGTTCATTTCAGAAAACAAAATTTAAAATTACTTTTAAGCTCAATTTTATATACGCAATATATATACTGTAAATACAAATAAATACAACGGGTGGGAAAAAAATCCAGAATGTTAACAGAAATAATCACAAGTGGTAAGGAGAATATGCAATTATAGAGATATTAGGCACTGTTATACTTAGTTTTCCAAGTTTTCTACAATTAGCATGTACTTTGCATTGAAAACAAGAAAAAAAAATTTAAGAGAAAAACAATAGAATGTGTTTGACAGTGTTTGTAGACAGAGAAAAAAAAGAGGCAAAAGAGGCATTTTTTGGGGGGGTCACACCCGGCAGTGCTCAGGGGTTACTCCTGGCTCTACACTCAGAAATCGCTCCTGGCAGGTTCGGGGAACCATATGGGATGCTGAGATTCGAACCACAGTCCTTCTGCACACAAGGCAAATGCCTTACCTCCATGCTATCTCTCCAGCCCCCAAAAAGAGGCATTTTATAAATTTTAGGGCTATACACCAAAAGAAATAATCAACAGGATTTGCAAGCTATTATCTAAAGGTCAGTCACTAGGTTTAATCTTCTTCCAATTCCTACTGCATTTGACATAGCTAACCCCAATCTCTTTCATTTTTAAGCTTCTGGATCTCACATCCTAGGTCATTAGTCACTTCTAAGTGTTCTTTGGTAGATTTTCTTCTTGCAGATGTGTGCATATTGGAGTTTTGGAGGTTCTGTCTTTCTTGTCTAAACTGCCTCCACTCCACCCTAAACAACCTCATAATTTAAATGACTCTCCAACTTATTTTCACCAATCACAAGCAAATGACATCTCTACTAGATTATATAGCAATTTCTCAAGCTTAATGTTTTTAAAATTAACACTAAACCCACGCAATCCTCTTATATCAATAAAACTACTCTCTTCTTTGAATGGAATGGTCACACTATCCTCAGCTGTTTTTCCCTCATATTCCACCGTCAAACAATCAAAACACCTTACTAGCTACAAACTACAAAATACATTCATTTCATAATCTATAAATTACCTTCACAGCTAACATTTTATTCCAAATCACCAAATCTCATCAATCTTCTATTCAAGCAGTCTCCTACCATCTCAGGTTGCACAGCATGAGTGCACAGACATACATGATTTTATTTTCCATTTGGTCATTCAATGAGATCCTTTTAAAATATTGTTATTTTGGGCCCAGAGAGATAGCACAGCGGCGTTTGCCTTGCAAACAGCCGATCCAGGACCAAAGGTGGTTGGTTCGAATCCCGGTGTCCCATATGGTCCCCCGTGCCTGTCAGGAGCTATTTCTGAGCAGACAGCCAGGAGTATCCCTGAGCACCGCCGGGTGTGGCCCAAAAACCAAAAAAAAAAAAAAAAGAATAAAAGAATAAAATAGTGTTATTTTGCTACCATTCTTCTGTTCAAGTTCCTATACACATCTAACATATCAAAGTTATGTCCAAATTCATAGCCAGGGCCACAAAGTGTTTACTGTGTTTACTCAAGTATAAGCAGAGTTTTTCGGCACAAAACTCGGCTAATACTCGGGTCATACAGTTTATCTGATTCAGCGCATGCACCGAATCAAATGCATGTAGTCTCTGGTGATCTGCCTTCTGCTGGAGGGGGTGGTGCTCAGTCCACAAGTCACGTATAAGCTGAAGAGGTAAGCGGCTGAACTAAACTGGATGCCACTGAACTATTTAACCCACAATATTCTGCATTTTGTATAAGAATGACAGCAGTGATGATAATCTCTGCAAACTCAGTGATGATATGTCTATGCTGATACCCTCACATCAGATACAGCTGACACTCTGTTTGGACATACAGAAGATGAGGAATCCAGTTTTGAAGAATTTTAACCTTTGTGATTTAGCTTGATTACATGTTAAGTTATGGTTTTCTGCACTTTACAGTTTTTTTTTTTTCCGAGTCAGGAAAAGTCATCTTGAGACAGTTTTAAAGTTATTGTTGCTAGTTTACAGTTTTTCTTTAGCAATAAATATTTAAAAACATTTAACATACTGTTTTCGTCAATTATTGTAATTGTTTTGGGTATATATTTTTATTTTTGAAATTTACCAGTGGATGCTACATTTTCCACCTTGGCTTATACTCGGGTCACTAAGTTTTCCCAGTTTTTAAAGTAAAGTTGTGGGGAGGGTGGTCAGCTTATACTCAGGTCAGCTTATACTCGAGTATATAGGTAGAATTTCTTCAACTTCTCTCCTACAACACTCTATTATTCCAACTGCTCCAGTAGCCTGGGTGTTTCTGAACACATGAAATCATATGGTCAAATCAGTCTTTGTACTTGCATACAAATACTTCCTTTGAGTGGAGTTTTTATCTCTCAGATACCAATATGATTCACTTTTTTTTAATCCATTAAGGTAAAATGAATATTCCTGATAAATTCAGGTATATTTCTTTATCCACTCAAATATCACATCAAAAAACCTGTATTCAAATGTCTTATCCAGGGCCGCGGCGCTAGAGGTAAGGTGCCTGCCTTGCCTGTGCTAGACTTGACGGACCACGGTTCGATCCCCTGGCGTCCCATATGGTCCCCCAAGCCAGGAGCGACTTCTGAGCGCATAGCCAGGAGTAACCCCTGAGCGTCACCAGGTGTGAGCCAAAAACCAAAAACCAAAAAAAAAAAAAAAAAAGTCTTATCCAAAACAGAACATGCTCCCATCACTGCCTGCTGACCCTTAGCTTACTTATAACCTTTAAAACATGGTTTGCTGGGGGCCGGAGAGATAGCATGGAGGTAAGGCGTTTGCCTTTCATGCAGGAGGTCATCGGTTCGAATCCCGGCGCCCCATATGGTCCCCTGTGCCTGCCAGGAGCAATTTCTGAGCCTGGAGCCAGAAATAACCCCTGAGCACTGCCGGGTGTGACCCAAAAAACACCAAAAAAAAAAAAACATGGTTTGCTGCCTTATTAAATAACTGCTTATTACCTATATTCTACATGAAAATATAAACTCTACAAATCAAGATTTTTTTTCTTTTTATGTTGATAAAACTACAAGAACCTAGAATTAGATTTTTCCATAAAATGGGTGATATCTGGGGCCGGGCAGTGGCGCTGGAGGTAAGGTAAGCCTTACCTGGCTAGCCTAGGAGACGGACCGCGGTTCGATCCCCCGGCGTCCCATATGGTCCCCCAAGCCAGGAGCGACATCTGAGCGCATAGCCAGGAGTAACCCCTGAGCGTCACCGGGTGTGGCCCAAAAACCAAAAAAAAAAAAAAAAAAAATGGGTGATATCTGCCCCAGGAGAATTAAAACATCCTTTGAGAAGAAAGGTGTTTTCTGTTTGTTCGTTTAAAGTGGGTAAATTTTCAGGGGAGTGGAGTATTTATTTTTAATTAGGGAATAGGACAAATAAGTATGAGAACATCTCATCTACAACAGTAACCTAGTATATACTGGATAATATTTTAAATATTTGCTTAATATAAAAACTGGGAAAAAAGAAAAAACTGGGACCACATAAATTTTGATGAGGAAGGGAAAAATATTCGCACTTACCCAAAGAAAATAAGAATTTTTAAAGTGAAAAAATAGAGAATTCATTGTTTTGATGTACCAAATAGCATTTAAAAAAAAACAAACAAACACAAGATTCTACCCCACCCCAGGTCCCCAAAAAGGCAAGAAACTTTCAAGTAGGGCCCGGAAAGATAGCACAGTGGCGTTTGCCTTGCAAGCAGCTGATCCAGGACCAAAGGTGGTTGGTTCGAATCCCGGTGTCCCATATGGTCCCCGTGACTGCCAGGAGCTATTTCTGAGCAGACAGCCAGGAGTAACCCCTGAGCATCGCCAGGTGTGGCCCAAAAACCAAAAAAAAGAAAAAAAAAAGAAAAAAGAAAAAAAAGAAAGAAACTTTCAAGCAACTAGGTAAAGGATGATTACTAACTATAGAAAACAAAGGAGAAAATTCTATTGCAAAATCTGATACAAAGAAGCAGAAGCAGAAAGTCAGAGTAGAAATTAAAATGATTAAATAAAACCAATAGGTGCAGTCTCTTTTTAGAAGAACTGTGGTGAGTGTAGTTAGGCTTTTATTATAGCATGGAAAAACAAAATCAATATAATCTGTCTTTTGTTTGTTTGTTTGTTTGTTTGTTTTAAGAAAAATAACAGTGTCAGGGCCAGAGAAGATAGTTTAGTATGAAGATACTCTACTTCTATTTGTCCTGAGCATAGAGCTACACCACTGAGTGTGCAACACCTTTCCTCCTATAATCCCCCATCAAAAAAGGTGAAAAATAGAAATGATATACAAAATCAAAACTAAAATAAATGAAAGATGGGTTTCTATGCAAGGTGATAGAAAAGGGTAAGGAAAAAGAGACAGAGAAGAATCATCTTTACAAAGAAGGATAAAGATATAAGGGAACAGAAATGAAGAGAGAAGAATTAAGAAAATTTGAGCATGTTTCTATGTGCTCTAAATAGTCTGGCAGATATATGACATCTTATGGCTCTACCATTACGCAAAACCCACTGAAGTCAATAAATAGTTTTTTTAAACAAGTTCCTCCCTCCCCCCCCCAAAAAAAAACAACTAAACAGCTATTTCAACTTAGTCATTCAGATTCTTCTAGATCAGAGAATGTAATAGTGATCAGAGAATGTAATAGGGGGAGAGGGGCACATGGTGCAGGCACACCTGGAGATGCTCAGGAAAATTTATGGGATGCTGGAAATTTTAAGAGATCTTTCCAGCCTTATCAGAGAATGTTATGATGAATAAATGGGAAGTGCTCAGAGTAGTACCTGGCACTTAGAAAGTCCTACATAGGGGCCGGACCCAGTTCGATCCCTCACATCCCATATGGTACCCGGAACCTGCCAGGAGCGATTTCTGAGTGCAGAGCAAGGAGTAACCCTGAGAGCCGCCAGGTGTGACACCCCCACCAAAAATAATTAAATAAAGAAGCATATTATTTAAAAAAAAAAAAAAGAAGAGAAAGTCCTACATAAACATTGTTTCAAAATCTCCTCCCATGAGCCAAAAGTTAAAGTGTTTCTGGGGTGGGATGATGAAAGGAGTTAAAGCATATGCTTGTGTGCAGTCAATCCCAGTTCAAACCCAAGTGATAACCCAAGAGTGGCTGTGGACAGTTCTAGAGGACCTTAAAACCACAAAGGTAGACTAGGTAATCCCAAACTACAGAACAGAGCAACACTACTACTAGCCCAGAAGAGGGTCAAGAAGGCCTCAAACCTCCTGGACAGGCTTGAGAAACACTCCACCACCACCACCAATTTTTTTTTCTTTTTCTTTTTTTTTTTTTTTTTTGGTTTTTTGGGCCACACCCAGCGGTGCTCAGGGGTTACTCCTGGCTGTCTGCTCAGAAATTGCTCCTGGCAGGCATGGGAGACCATATGGGACACCGGGATTCGAACCAACCACCTTTGGTCCTGGATCGGCTGCTTGCAAGGCAAACGCCGCTGTGCTATCTCTCCAGGCCCACCAATTTTTTTTTCTAAGTATTTCTTCTTCCTCACTTTCTCAGCTTACCCACAGAACAACTGAACAATTTTTTTAAATACAAAATTCCAAGGGTTATGGCACTTATCTTGTGCACAGGTGAACCAGGTTCGATCCCTAGTACAACACGTGCTCTCCCAGGACCACCAGGGGACTGGAGTAAGCCCTGAATACCACCAGGTGTGCCTTCCTCCTAATTTCCTCTACCCTCAATAAAGTTTAAAAAAAAAAAAATCTAAGATGAGTATCAAAAGGCACAAACTTCCAGTTATAGAAAATAAGTTGTGGATATGAATGACATGACAAATCAATATTTACATATTTCACTTTAATGGCAGTATAAAGGTCAAACCCAGTAACTTCTGACTAGAAGTTATTGTTTTCTTTTCTCTTTCTTTTTTTTGGTTTTTGGCCCACACCAAGTGATGCTCAGGGTTACTCCTGGCTCCGTGCTGAGAAATCGCTCCTGGCTTGGGAGACCAAATAGGACCCCGGAAATTGAATCGAGGTCTGTTCTAGGTCAGCCGCGTGCAAAGTAAACACCCTACCCCAGTCAGACCAAACAATTCATTCTGCAGTGCCACAACAATCATGCAAGATGTCTAAATTTTAGGGCTTGCATTTAAAAGAACATAAATAAATTCTCCTAGAGGTATATTCATAACTCTTTCTTCTAATTGATTATTAATTCTAATTAATTGGCACCTAATAAGATGGTACAATCTTTTTGTTTTATTTTTGTTTGGGAGAAGGGGGCCACATCCAGTGATTCTCTTAACTCTGCACTTGGGAATACTGTTAAGTGCAGGAGCGCATATGGGATGCTGGGAATCAAGCCCAGTTCTGTCACGTGCAGGGCAAACAACCTGCCTACTTTAATATTGCTCTAGCCCCACAATTTATTTTTTGGTTTTTTGGGGAGAGGGCCACATTCTGCAGCACTCAGGACTTACTTCTGGCAGGCTCATGGGACCTTATGAAATGCTAGGATTGAACCCGGATCTACTGCGTGCAAAGCAAATACCCTAACCACTGTGCTATCAATCAAACCCCCACAATCTATTTTATTTTTTTTGTTTTGGGGTTACACAGGGTCGTAGTTGAGGGACCACACAGCGTCCCCTACCCACTCTGGCCATACCACACAATTCTCTATTTGTTCATTCTATAGTGAGATTTTTCCAGGATAGACGATTTATACATTCACTGTAAAAATAAAGCTACAGAATGATATACCATAATTTTGTATGTTAAACATAAAGTCCAAAAAAGATCACTTCAGATATATAAGTATCATTATTTTCTCTTTCTTTACTTATAATAAGCTTCAAAATATGTTTACCAGTGGATCAAAGAAGGCAAATACATTTACTTTCCTATAAAATATACCTATTTGAATATATATATGGCTTTCAATAAAAAAAGAGTATAAATGATAATAAACACTCAGTAACAATTAACAATTAATTTATTGACACTACTTAGTTGGGAGGGGGGACAGATTAGGAGAAAGATATAAATGGTAAAATGTGCACATTGCTTGCTGAAAGCCCTGGGTTTTAACTCTTAGTATCAGAGCTCCCCTCCTACCTCCAGCACAGCAAATATAGTTCCCATATGGCAGGGGCAGGAAGGAAAATGAATAGGAAGGGAAGAGATGAGAGACAAGGAGAGGACAAAAAACAGAACTTTAAGTTACTTAAAGTATAAACTTCAGAGTTGGGAAAATTTGGAGCTGAAAAAATAGAAAGTAGGCTGCTTCTCTTGCACATGGTTGGCTCATATGGTTCCCCAAGAACTGCCAGGAGTGGTTGCTTAAAGCAGAGCCAGGAGTAAACCTGAGCACTGCTGGGTGTTGCACAAAATACTGTAATAATAAAAACAACAAACACCAAAGCTGGAAAGATTAAAAAGACTGAGACAGGATTTACATGTGGGAGCCCCAGGGCTGGATCATGACTCTGCATGATTCACCGGCACTACCCAGTATCCAGCATAGCAAAAAATTTAATCTAAATACTTCAGACAGACAGAAACACACACACACACACACACACACACACACACACACACACACACACACACACAAAAAAAAAAAAAAAAAAAAACACATTATACATATACAGAGTTGTTTGTCTTTCTTTAGCATTGCCTATTGCTCAGATCTTGATATAGTTTATTCTTTTTTTTTTTTTTTTGGGGGGGGTCACACCCAGCAGCGCTCACGGATTAATCCTGGCTCTATGCTCAGAAATTGCTCCTGGCAGAGTAGGGGACCATATGGGATGCCGGGATTTGAACCACCGTCCTTCTGCATGCAAGGCAAATACACTACCTTCATGCTACCTCTCCGGCCCTGATATAGTTTATTCTTGAATTTTTATAAATTTTTAGATTTGGTAAACATACCTAATACGGGGCTAAGGGGGCTCCTACTTAAGAGACATGGAGGTCTAATCTGGGTCTATCTCCTACTTGTCAAGTTGTGCTGGTTAAAAAATTCTCCAGCCCTACATTAATTTTTTTGTGTAGTAACTTTACTGCCCATTTTGTGCCAATTAAAATTTTTCTTCAGTTATCTATACCGTTAAATTACTCAATCTTTATGTTCTATTTATGTATAATGTATTCTCAAGTCATCTATTTTATGTACAAAAAATTTTTTTTTGTTTTGGGGGGTGGTGGTCACACCTGGCAGCACTCAGGAGTTATATTCCTGGCTCTACTCTCAGAAATAGCTCCTGGCAAGCCTGGAGAACCATATGGGATGCTGTGATTCGAACCACTGTCCTTCTGTATGCAAGACAAATGCCCTACCTCCATGCTATCTCTCCAGTCCCCTACAAAAATACTTTTAATTTTGCCCAAAAACAACTTATTTTGGAGAAGAACTGATAAATTTTTCACAGAAAAGCTTTCCACATTTCATGAAAAATAGGCAGTTCTATAAAAAGTCTATACTAACTTTAGTAACACCATGGAGAAAAAGAATAATTATTTCAGACTGATCCTTACTGATCTACATTTTGATAATTCCACTTGTCTTTGTGTTGTAGCAATATGAAGTAAATTTAGTTTTGCCTTTAAGATGGCAAGTTATGGCAATGTGTAAAAAATTGTGAACAATGGTAAAGGGAAGATCACACTTTAAAAGTTTGAACATTTAGGGGTCGGAACAACAGCACATCAGTAGGGTGTTTGTCTTGCACACTGACACTGATGGACCAGAGTTCAATCCCTGTCATCCCATAAGGTCCCCTGAGCTTGCCAACAGTGATTCCTCAGTTCAGAACCACAAGTAACCCCTGAGCACCATCCGGTGTGAGCCGCCCCCCCCCCACCAATTAGGAAGCAAAGGAACAGAGTATTTCCACTTTATCAAATAAGTGTTTGCAGAATGTTTAGAAAGCTTAGAAATAGAAAGCAGGGCCAGAGAGATAGCACAGCAGTATGCATGCAGAAGAATGGTAGTTTGAATCCCAGCATCTCATATGGTTCCCTGAGCCTGCAGGGGGCAATTTCTGAGCATAGAAAGTATGCTCAGAGTAGCCCCTGAGTGCTCCTGGGTATGACCCCCCAAAAAAGAAAGTAAGTTTAGAAAGCACAGAAGGATCCATCCCAAAATGAAGCAAACCACCACCAAAAAACTCCTCACTCAGAAATATGCCATGCATAGAACTTTTGAGAATGTAATACAGAAACTAAAGCTTCTTTAATCACAACTACTCATAAAATCTAACTTAAAGGAAAGAGATAAAATATAGAGTCTACCACTTACAGTTGTAACAAACTAATAAAATAAGTGGGAATAATTTAAAACAGAAAAAGGCATGGAGAGTCATCCTGGAAGCGAAGGCGGGAGGGTCCTTGCTATCTGGTGGGTGGGCGGGTAGGCCTTAGGGAGGCCTTTGGGCTTTCTTGAATTTATTAAATTAAAAAAAAAAGAAAGAAAGAAAAAGCCATCAACACTGAAAACTAGAAGACACTGACAACAGGAACTGAAGACAAAAATAAAAGTAAATATCCTTAAAGATTTTTGTTCTCTGTAATTAGAATAAACAAACTATCAAAATATCTATTTTCCCCCATAGGTATCTCTAGATTCAATCAAAATTCTAAAAGTATTTGCCACAAAAATAAAACAATCCTAATATAGATGTACAGAACTACAAGTAGTCAAAATAATCTTGAGAAACACAAATTTGAAGGTACAACACTTCCTGATTTAAAGTAGTATTTCAAAGTGACAGTGAATAAACAGTATAATATTGATATAAAAATGAATAAAAAGGACCAGAGCAATAGTACAGCAATTTGCCTTGCACTCAGTCAACCTGGGTTCAATCTCCAGCATCCCATATGGTCCCACTAGTCTGTCAGGAGCAATTTGAGTGTAGAGCCAGGAGTAACCCCTGAGCATTAGTGGGTGTGGTCCAAAAACTCAAAAATAAGTAAACTAATTAAAAAGCCAAAACAAATCAAAGCCTATGCATGGTAAATTATTCACAAATTTACAAAATATACAGAGTGATCTTCCCAATAATTGGTATAAGTCATGCAAAAATTCAATGAATGCACCCATATATAATACTAAATATAAAAATCAACTCTAAATGCATTAAAGATTTGAAAGTAAGGTATAAGATCAAAGATATATGCCATAAGCTGTTTGGCCTTGGTGGTATTATTGACAACAAAGGCCAAAAAAAAAGTACAAAAGGCTTATTGCAACAAATAAAATCATCATCAAGATCAGAAATAAAACGCAAACTACCAAATGGGAGGAAACCAGTGGTTAACAGTTAAAACATATAAAGAATTTGCAAAACTCAAGAGCAAAATAATTTTTAAATTAAGACAAGTGCATAAAAAATTAATGTTAATTCATGTATGCTTATGACCTATTAAAAGTCTGTATACTTGGAAAAATAATACCAGTCATCAAGAAAATATAGATCCAAACAACACTGAGGTCCTATTAGAAGTGTTAGAACAGTTCATCACTTACAGAGACAAGAGAGAGATCAGAGATATGGCTCAGGGAAGTGCAAGGCCCTCCCCTGGGCTGGATCCCCAATATAAGCCCACACTACTTGGCCAAACATTACTACTCCAAGAACCCTTAACTTCCTACACTGCTATGACTGGACTATTAAAATATAAAAATCGGGGCCGGGCGGTGGCGCTGGAGGTAAGGTGCCTGCCTTGCCTGCGCTAGCCTAGGAAGGACCGCGGTTCGATTCCCCGGCGTCCCATATGGTCCCCCAAGAAGCCAGGAGCAACTTCTGAGCGCATAGCCAGGAGTAACCCCTGAGTGTCACAGGGTGTGGCCCAAAAACCAAAAAAAAAAAAAATAATAATAAAAATAAAATAAATAAAATAAAATAAAATATAAAAATCGGGGCTGGAGCAGTGGCGCTAGAGATAAGGCATCTGGCTTTGCAAGCGCTAGCCTAGAACAGACCGTGGTTCGATCCTCCACTGTCCCATATGATTCCCCCAAGCCAGAAGCGATTTCTGAGCTGATAGCCAGGAGTAACCCCTGAGAATCAAATAGGTGTGGCCCACAAAAACAAAAATAAATAAATAAAAATAAAGACAAAAGATCACTGGTTTTGACAAGGATATGGAGAAAAGTGAACTCTTATGCACTGCTAAATGAAACTTCATTCTATCAGTATAAAAAGAATATGAAAACTCTCCAAAACAGTTTAAAAAATAATTTATATGGGCCGGAGAGATAGCACAGTGGTAGGGCGTTTGCCTGTATGCAGCTGACCCAGGACAGGCTGCGGTTAGAATCCCGGCATCCCATATAGTCCCCAAGCCTGCAATTTTTGAGCATAGAGCCAGGAGTAAGCCCTGAGCACTGCCGGGTATGACCTAAAAACCAAATAAATAAATAAATAAATAAATAAATAAATAAATAAATAAATAAATAAATAAATAAATTACATAATATATGAACAAGTTTTTCCTACTTCTGGGTATAAACCCTAAATAAATGAACAGTATACTAAAAAGATAGGGTGCAATCTCCATGATTACTGCAACAACATTCATATTAGCCAAAGTATAGAAATAGCATGTCCAACAAAGAAAAAAGACATAAAAACATAAAACAGAATAAATGGGATATTACTGAGACAAAAAGAACTCCTGTCATTAGGAATAACAGGGACGGATCATAAGGAAACTACTCTAAATCAAGTACGTCAAAGATAAAGACAAATACTCATAGAATTACTTATATGTAAAAAAAATTTAACTACTTAAATTTTTTAAAGTCAAACAAATACTCTATTTGAGTAAAAAAGAGGACAGCAGGGCCCGGAGAGATAGCACAGTGGCGTTTGCCTTGCAAGCAGCCGATCCAAGACCAAAGGTGGTTGGTTCGAATCCCAGTGTCCCATATGGTGTTCCCCCCCCCCCCCCCCCCCCCCGTGCCTGCCAGGAGCTATTTCTGAGCAGACAGCCAGGAGTAACCCCTGAGCACCGCTGGGTGTGGCCCAAAAACCAAAAAAAAAAAAAAAAAAGGAGGACAGCAAGGATTGAAAAGAAGTAACAGGAAAAGAATGAAGATGAAGTTGGCAAGTGTGCATTAAAAGTGTACTTTCTTTTAAATCATTTGAAGAGGAGCCAGAGAGCTAGTAGAGGCTAAGGCATGTGCCTTGCATGTTGTTGATGCAGCATCACATCCCTCAAATACCACTGGAAATGTTCCCTGAAGAGCCAATTAGAAGCTCCAAAACATTTACTGTGGCCCCTCCAAAAAATAAAACAAGTCTGATGAACATAAAATATGCTGACTAAGCTATATATTATATAATTCAAATTTACTAAGAAATAGAACTCTAATGTTCTCACACGTGCATAAAAAGAAAAATATGTATGTGGTATTTAAAATAACTGCATGAAGAAATGCAATGGTGTAAGTGTCAAGAACACTGTAAGGGGGAGAGAGAGAGGAGAGAGAGAGGAGAGAGAGAGAGAGAGAGAGAGAGAGAGAGAGAGAGAGAGAGAGAGAGAGAGAGAGAGAGAGAGAGAGAGAGAAAGAGAGAGATGCCAAATTTCATTATGGACAAGACACTCAATTTTAGGAAAAAATCTTTTAGTGTTTAATTTTTAGAGACATTAGGTAAAACTAAATAGATGGAAGATTTGATAAACTGATAATACAGCAAAATATAGTGAAACAGCAGTATCATCAGTTTATCATCTGTACCATGATGAATATTTCATACTACACTATTCTTTGTTTCATTGAGTTTTTAAATTTGAAAATACAAAATTAAAATTTTTAGAAGAAAAGAAAAGCTCAAGATAAAAGCAGATGAAACATGTAGTTGAACATAGTTGAGTTAGTACAGATTCATGTGGTTGTCTTGCATGTGGATGATACTGATTTGAGCCCCAACACTGCATACGGTCCCTGAACATCTTCGAGAGTAAACCACTAGTGTGGGCCAACCCCCTAAGTAATGTGATTTAAATAGGATTTACATTTTTTCCAAACGATGTAAAGTGGTATTTAAGATATACAGTTGGCTTGAAAAAGTAGTACAAGAGGTAAGGCACTTGTCTTATACATGGCAGAAGCAAACTCAACCCTTCGCATTTGATGAGTGCAGATAGGAGTGATCCCTAAGCACCACTATTTGTGATCCCCCAAACCAAGCGTACATACACACATACATACACATTTTTTTTTTGGTTTTTTTTTGGGGGGGGGCCACACCCGGCGGTGCTCAGGGGTTACTCCTGGCTGTCTGCTCAGAAATAGCTCCTGGCAGGCACGGGGGACCATGTGGGACACCGAGATTCGAACCAACCACCTTTGATCCTGGATCGGCTGCTTGCAAGGCAAACGCCGCTGTGCTATCTCTCCGGGCCCACATACACATTTTTAAATAAAAAATGAAACTGTAAAAACTAGTATAAAGTTAAAATGGTATATATTTTTGTATGGAATGAACCATAAATGAATAATATACACAATTTACTAGGATTTCACCAATTTTATGTCTTCTAGTTTAAAAGTCAAGGTTTGTCAAACATCTGGCAAAAGACTTTAGGAAAAATGAAAAAACACTGCCAATAAGGTACTTAGATTCTAAATAAAATAACTCACCATTTCAACATTCATACTTCACTCCTTTCTTGAAACTTTAAGTATATATACATATATACTAGGCAAGCAGTTTCTTAAAGAAGTTTATATAGCTAATAAAAATGCATACATAGCCAAAAGCCCAAGAAGAAAAGTATTATGTATATTCTCATAATTAAAAAAGAAGTCAATAGTGCAGTGGTTATTTGCACATTTGCCTTGAATGCAGCCAGCTTGGGTATGATCCATTATGGTCCCAAGAGCCTTTAAGGAGTAACTTCTGAGCGCCACCCAAAAACAAAAACAAAACAAACAAAAAATCTCATTTGGGTCAGAGTGAGAGCACAACAGGTAGGGATTTTCCTTGCAACAGCCTGCTTGGATTCAATCTCCCGCATACCATGTGGTCCCACTAGCCCACTAGGAGTAATTTTTGAGGACAGAGTCAGGAGTAACCCGAGTGCCACCAGGTGTGGACCACAAACTAAAAAAAAAAAAAAAAAAAAAAATCAAATTTTACCAATACTTAAATCAAACTAACACTACTTTTATGCTACAGTAGTTTCCTTGTTAGATTCAAGTAAGTCAAAATTTATTGCACAAAATCTAAGATCCTGAGAAGAGTAAAAGTATTCCATAAGATGAAAGAGTTGACCACAAAAATTTATTTGTATTCAACATCTCACACTGATACAGCAGGTCATAAATAAACTTTATATAGTGGGACTATAGCTCCAAAATATGAAGCACACACCTAGTAAATGTGAGTTTGCATCCAAGCAGCACCTAGTCCCAACTAGTAACTAGTACAGTAACTGTAGCCCCTGATGGTACCAAGCACCAAAATACAAGGCCCAAGCAATTAACAATCAGCCTGTATATTTGGACTATCAGCAGAGTAGCATTATTTGACTCTGACCAAAAATATGTGGCACCTATAAAACTTTTAGGGGGAGGGGGCTAGAGAATAGGACAGAAGATAAAGTGCTTGCCTCACAGACAACCCTGTTTCAATCATCACAAACTGCATAATCCTGCCCAGGCCAAGAATAAAATGCCCTTAAACATTGCCAGTGTGGTTGAATTCACTCACCTCAACAATAATAAAAACAAAAACTCTTATGTGAACACTTTAATTTTTTTCCAAATTAAAAATGTAGCGGGGCCGGAGAGATAGCATGGAGGTAAGGCGTTTGCCTTTCATGCAGAAGGTCATCGGTTCGAATCCCGGCGTCCCATATGGTCCCCCGTGCCTGCCGGGAGCAATTTCTGAGCATGGAGCCAGGAGTGGCCCCTGAGCACTGCTGGGTGTGACCCAAAAACCACAAAAAATAAATAAATAAATAAATAAATAAATAAAAATGTAGCAAAGATTTTATTTTGGGGGGGGGGGGTCACACCCGGCAGCGCTCAGGGGTTACTCCTGGCTCTATGCTCAGAAATCGCTCCTGGCAGGCTCGGGGTGGGGGACCATATGGGATGCCGGAATTCGAACCACCATCCTCCTGCATGCAAGGCAAATGTCCTATCTCCATGCTATCTCCCAAGCCCCGCAAGGATTTTTTTTAAGCTGAACTGGCATATTTTTTCCAAAGGTGACAACTAATTGGCTTAAAAGAACACACACACTGAAGATGCCAGGAATCTGTAAGATACAATATACCTTTGTACAGATGGAAACAAAAACCTACACTAGAGGATATGACATATTAAGTAAGAGAATATACTGAATACCCTCTATTTGAAATGATGTATCTTGATTGAGTTACTTTTCTCCAACTATACAGACTTTTAAAATCAAGTGTAAAGAATCCAAAGAGATAGTGCAGGGGTACAAGATTCTTGCCTTAACACAGCCAAACCCTCCAGTCCCACTAGAAGTAAACTCTGAACAAAGTTAGGTCTGAGCACAGCCACCTGTTACCCAAAAATCCAAACAGAAAACATCAAAAATTCTAGAATACGGGGTCGGAGAGATAGCAGAAAGGTAAAGCAATTTGCCTTGCATGCAGAAGGATGATGATTCGAATCTGGCATATCATATGGTCCCTCGAGCCTGCCAGGAGCTATTTCTGAGCATAGAACCAGGATTAACCAACCCTTGAGCACTGCTGGGTGTGACCCAAAATACAAAACAAAAAAAATTCTAGAATACAAATAACTTGGGGCCAGTGATAAGATAGTGATTAAGGCAGTTGACTGCATAAAACCAAGAGGGATTCTTGAATATAGAGCCAGGAATGATCCCTAAGTAAGGCTATTTGACCCACATCCCATGGGTCTCAAACTTGCACCCTCCCAGCCGCAAATGGCCCTCCATACATTTTGTGGCCCTGCCTTAGAGGAATCTTTTTCTGTTTTGTTTTGTTTTAGTTGTTTGGGTCACACCCCCCAATGTTCAAGGCTTACTACTGACTTTGCACTCAAGGATTACCCCGACTTTGCCTCCTGCGGCCTGCAGATAAATTGAGTTTGAGACCCCTGGTATTACACCCTTCCCAATAATAATAATAATAATAAAAATAACTAAGAACCAGACATAATAGACTATATCATAATGACAAATATGACTATATCATAATGACAAATAACACTTTTAAAAATTAAGTGTCTTCTTCTTTTGGTACTGGTGGAGTGTTTCACCTTCTTTTTCTCCTTCATCTCCCAAATCGATGATAAGAGCCTCTAGAAGGATTCCACCCATTTTCAGGGTATTAGACTCTTATCCCAGTTTATTACTTTTCTCTTTTTCAGGCAAAACCACGCAACTTGAACTAGCTAGTCCTGCCTCCAGTTAGAGGGGGAAATAAGGGAGGCATCAAGACCAAACAGGTGCAAGACTACTAAGTAGTAGGTTTGATACAGAGGGGACCACATATTCTAGCCGCCCTGGGGGTGAGGGAAGAGGAAATGGGAGGTAAGACAAAAACGGAGGTGTAGGGAGGACAATTTGGTGATGGGAATCCCCCGATTTTATGTAAATATGTACCTAAAATATTATTGTCAATAATATGTAAGCCACTATGATCAAAATAAAAATTATATTAAAAAATAAAATAAAAATTAAGTGTCTTTTTTCTTTTCCATTTTTTGGGGGGGTTGGAGGGTTTGGGGTCACACCCAGAGACTCTCAGGGATTACTGCTGGCTCTATGATCAAAAATCACTCCTGGCAGGCTCTAAGGACCATTTGGGATGCCAAGGATCAAACCCAGATAAGCCACATGTAGGGCAAATGACCTATCCACTGTGCTATCGCTTCAGCCCTCAAAAATTGAGTATCTACCAAAAAAAATTTAGTATCTTAAAACTCTATTTCAAAGTTATTGAAGTACAAACATCATTTATATTAACTATAGCATTATTAAATACTAAGTGACAATTACATACAGGTATATAAATACAAGTATTGATAAATACTCAAAAAATGTTACTAATGGGGGCTGAAGCAATAGCACAGCAATAGGGTGTTTCCCTTGCCAGCGCTGACCCAAAACAGACCTCAGTTCAATCTCCAGTGTCCCATATGGTTCCCCAAGCAAGGAGCGATTTCTGAACGCATAGCCAGGAGCATCACTGGGTGTGGCCCAAAAACCAAAATAAATATGACTAATGAGTATGTACATTCAAAAACTTTTCATTATAGAATTTTATTCTGGGGCCGGGAAGGTGGCGCTACAGGTAAGGTGTCTGCCTTACAAGCGCTAGCATAGGACGGACCTCGGTTCGATCCCCCGGCGTCCCATATGGTCCCCCCAAGCCAGGAGCGACTTCTGAGCGCATAGCCAGGAGTAACCCCTGAGCGTCACCGGGTGTGGCCCAAAAACCAAAAAAAAAAAAAGAATTTTATTCTGTCACATAACATGATAGAGCTGAATATAATTTCTTTCCTACTTAATATTATTTTTTATTATCCTGGGGATTTGACTTGTTTCTACTATATAACTTTTTTTTTTAACTCTGCAAAAAGTAAATGTTTTTTTACTTTTTTTTGCATTTTTTTTTTTTACTTTCCTCTTCCACAATGACTATTATAAGAAAATCAGAGTACCAAGAGTAGCAAAGTTGTACCTAAGGTCAAACTACCTGGACCCGTGTTCTTTTTTTCTTTTTTGTGTATGTGCACATGTTTGATTTTTCTTTGCTAAAATGTACTGAAAATATGGTTAAGGAGAGAAAGCAGAATGGTTGTCGTACATGCTGGGCAAACCAACTGCAGGCACCATGTGGCTCCCTAGAAGTCAGTGTAGCTTTTCACTGGTATAATTGATACCTTCCCAAGATGCAAGTTAAAAATAACAAAAATAAATTAAAAGAAAAACTGGGGGGTTTGGGGCCACACCTGGTGATGCTTAGGGTCCACACAGGATGATGAGGCTAGAACCTGGGTCAGTCACATATAAAGCAAGTACCCTATCCAATGTAATACTCTTCTGTCCTAAATTTAAAAAAAAAAAAAATTGGGGGGATTCACACCCAGCTGCCTTCAGGGGTTACTCCTGGCTCTATGCTCAGAAATCTCTCCTGGCAAGGCTTAAGGGGACCATATGGGCTGCCAAGATTCAAACCACCATCCTTCTGCATGCAAAGCAAATGCTCTACCTCCATGCTATCTCTCCAGCCCCTAAATTAAAAATTTTGATGAAAACCGAACTATCAACAATTCTGCAATCATGGTGCTTAAATAAAGCATTTAAAATTAAAAAAATAATAAAGAAAAATGAGACCTCAAAAAACCTGTTTTCAATGGACTAAAGAGTAGCTAGATATATGGCTCAAACATAAACCAATGCTTTGAATACTTGGCATAATGGTTCACTACCAGAAACAAAATATGGTGAAAGAGAAGAAGAAAAAAAATATGGTGAAAAATTTGAAAAATCCATTTAAAAAAATAGTCTGTTGAAAATCTATTATATGCTACTGCCTCGTATGAACAATATAGTTTCTATTTTTCTGAAAGCAATTAATTTAAAAAGTTTAATGCAATTGAAGAAACCAATGGCAAATTACTTTTTTTTTTTTTTTTGGTTTTTGGTTTTTGGTTTTTGGGCCACACCCGGCAGTGCTCAGGGGTTACTCCTGGCTGTCTGCTCAGAAATAGCTCCTGGCAGGCACGGGGGACCATATGGGACACCTTTGGTCCTGGATCGGCTGCTTGCAAGGCAAAGGCCGCTGTGCTATCTCTCTGGGCCCAAATTCCTTTTATCATTAAAAATCAAAGTGTTTAGTAAGCCCTTTGAGTAACTTCTGAATATAAACAAATCATGATCAAAAACTAACTCCAAAATGTTTGTAATTTGGGGGACAGGGAGATAGTTTGGTGGGTAGAGTAATACTGCCTTGCGCACAATTGACCTGAGTTCAATCCAGATGGTCTCCTAAGAACTATTAGAAGTGATCCCTAAGATTAAAGCCAAGAGTAAGCCCTGAGCACAATCAGGTGTGGCCTAACAAAAAAAAATAAGTCACTGGGAGCACTTGCAACCTGTATTCCCTTTCTTCCTTCCTCTTAAATGTTTACTGGGACTGGTTCACTCAATTCTGGAGATGCCTGTGCTCTCTCCCTTGAGCGTACATCTCAATCTACCTCTCAATTTACCTTCTTTCCTCATTTTAATATCCCAATAAACTTGTTTTACTTAAAAAAAGTTTGTTATTTTACTTTATTTGCAAACAAACTAGCCTGTTACAGATTTATGATGCTGACAAATTATCACTGGGTTAGAGAACATTCTGGCATAGGGCAAAAAGAACGGTCACAATGATCAATTCCCTCTGCCCCCTTTCCCTTTTCCAAGTTCCACAGAGACAACATTGGTGTCCCTGGATAGGGAATTATTGAATTGCTCTCAAAACCAGTTTGTTTGACTATAAAACAGAAATAATATTTATCTGGGCCAAACAGAGAAAAAAAGACCAGCAATCAAGGCCAAGCATGTAGCCAATCTTGTTTCAATCCCTTGCACCACATATGGTTTCTAGTACTCTCAGCAATGACTGCTGAACACAGACCCAGGACTAAGCCCTAAGCACAGACAGTTATGCCCAATACTCCACCCCCACACATAGTATTAGTTATCTCAGTCTATAATATTTTGTCAATGACTTTAAACAAAATTGTAGCAAATAAAAAATATCTACGTATGCCTCTTAAGAGTTTTGTTAAAAGTTAATGAGCAAATTCTGGCACATTACTTTTTGTTCAGTGCTTGGAACATTGACATCCACATGGGTTTTGAGCCACACCTACTCTTGGCTCTATACTCAGGAATTCTTCTTGCTGATATTCAGAAGACCACATGGCATACCAGAAATCGAACCTGGGTTAACCACGTGCAACGCAAATGCCCTGTCCACTGTGCTATATTGCTATTCCTGGTGGTACTGGGGAACCACATAAGATGTGGAGGTCAGAGTGTGTAAGCAAAGTCTCACCAGCTGTAATATCTCTCTGGCCCTAACATCCACATATAGTAGCAAATACAAAGTAAGTAAAAGTGAAATTAAATGATACCAGTTTTAAAGCTAAGGAAGCAAGTCTACTGAAACAAGCAGTAATAAATCAGAGAAAACCTATGTAAGATACAAACTAAAAATATAAACTAGAATACTCTGGCCCTTAGAGCCAGAGATAAAGAGTGGAACATACGTGCCTTTGCTCTTGGCTAACTTGGATTTGATCCTCACATCACATATGGTCCTCACCAGGTATAATTCCTGAGCAAAAAGTCAAGAATAGGTCCTGTGGGCTGGAGCAACAGAACAGCGGTAAGGTAAGGCATTTGCCTTGCCTGAGGCCAACATATGACAGACCCTGGTCCGAATCCCAGCATCCCATTTGGTCCCGAACCTACCAGGGGGGAGTTATGAGCACGGAGCCAGGAGTGACTCCTGGGTGCTGCCAGGTGTGAGCCAAAAACAAAAACAAACAAACAAAAACAAAAGAATAAGTCCTGAGAATAGTCAGATGTAGCCCAAAAGAAAAAGGAAAACAAAAAAGCCTAGCCTTAGATGAATTCCCTATCAAAGAGTTTTCTTTTTCTGTTTTGGTTTGTTTGGGGACAACACCCAGCAATAATCAGTGATTACTCTTGGCTCTACCCTGAGAAATCATTCCTAGTGGTATTCAGGGTACATATGGAATGCCAGGGATTGAACCCAGGTCAAGACCACATGCAGGGCCCGGAGAGATAGCACAGCGGTGTTTGCCTTGCAAGCAGCCGATCCAGGACCAAAGGTGGTTGGTTCAAATCCCGGTGTCCCATGTGGTCCCCCGTGCCTGCCAGGAGCTATTTCTGAGCAGACAGCCAGGAGTAGCCCCTGAGCGCCGCCGGGTGTGGCCCAAAAACAAAAACAAAAACAAAAAAAGACCACATGCAATACAAACACCCTGTCCACTGTGCTAATCTTCAGCCACAAGAAATTTCTTTTTTTTTTTTTTTTTTTTTTTGGTTTTTGGGCCACACCCGGCGGTGCTCAGGGGTTACTCCTTTCCTGGCTGTCTGCTCAGAAATAGCTCCTGGCAGGAACGGGGGGACCATATGAGACAACGGGATTCGAATCAACCACCTTTGGTCCTGGATCGGCTGCTTGCAAGGCAAACACCGCTGTGCTATCTCTCCGGGCCCACAAGAAATTTCTTAATTTGCCAAGTAATCTTAGTATTTGTGTTGGTAGCATAGGACTTGAAGAGTTGAAGTCTTCATTTTTGGTAGAATGAATGATACTGCAATAGTTAATGAAAAATATTCTTTATATTAAAGTTACTAGAAAAAAAGTTAAAAACGAGATGGCAAGAATCACTGAACTGGGGCTGAGACGACAGTAGAGTGATCAAGGTGAGCCTTGCATGAGGCAGAGCTTTTCAATCTTAGCATCCCATGTGATCTCTAGAACTTCCAGAAGTGATCCCTGAGTGCAGAGCTAGGTGTGGCCCAAAAACCAAAAGGGAAGGGAAAGGAGGGGAATGGAAGGAGAGGAGAGGAGAAATGGAAAGGAGAGGAATAAAAAAACACAGAATTAAAAACAAAGAAAGCTTCATACACATATAGAAAGTTGAATTTCAGCTTACTAGTTTATTTTAATAAATCGTTATTAGTATATTTTAATAAACAAATTAATGTTAATAGCTGGCATAAGACATATTGAAATATCAGGTTTGATTCCCAGTATCACATAACCTAACCCAATAAACCTTATGCTATGCAAGACATAAACTCTATCACAAGAACTATTTCCTTAATCTTGTAAGTTATACTTCAAGTAATTTTTTAAAACTTTATTGATTGTTTTTGGGCCACACCCAGCGGCGCTCAGTAGTCACTCCTGGCTCTACACTCAGAAATCGCCCCTGAATGCCGGGAATCAAACCGGGTCCCTCTCCAGATCGGCGTCATGCAAGGCAAATGCCATACCGCTGCGCTATCTCTTCAGCCCCTACTTCAAATATATCAAATCTACAAATAGAATTTATAAGTATATACTTTTTAATTTTTCCTGAAGAAAAATGAAAGGGTGAGCAACATAGTTCAAAGAATTAAAGCACTGTGTCTTGCATGCAGGAAGTCCCTCATCTGACCTGACCCTAGGGATGGTGAGAAGTGACAAGAGCCAGTATCTCCCAGTAAAACTGGATGAGATTCAAATATTAAAAAGAAGCAGATACACTATGTTGAGCCAGACTTCATAAAAGACCATCTAAAAGAATGAAAGTTTGATGCCTAACACCCAATGAAAAATCAAAAAGCACATATCCAATCAAAAGTTAAATACCGGGCCCGGAGAGATAGCACAGCAGCGTTTGCCTTGCAAGCAGCTGATCCAGGACCAAAGGTGGTTGGTTCGAATTCCGGTGTCACATATGGTCCCCCGTGCCTGCCAGGAGCTATTTCTGAGCCAGGAGTAACCCCTGAGCACCGCCGGGTGTGGGCCAAAAACAAATAAATAAATAAACAAACAAACAAATAAATAAATAAAAGCTAAATGCCCATTTCCCCAATGCAAATCCATTATACTAGTTTCAGGGAACCTGAAAGTTTTGCATAATCTGTCTCTGGCCAATCGAACAGTCTCCTTCACTCATAAAGAAGTCAAATCTTTGCCAATATGACAAGCTTCCAAGCATCTCTCACTATTTTGATATCCTACTCTTCCATCTCTAACTCCACAAAGTATGCCTCTCTTCTGTTTACTCTACTAAAAATATTCACCAAAACCTTCTTAGGTTCATCATCATCACCTTATAAAAATTAGGCTTTTATTTTTTAACTGAAGACTAATCAGTTACTCTTCTATAATATTCAATTTATACTTTGCTTAACCAACATCTCTCTTATGCAGGACAATATATATTAAATTAATATATTCTTTTTTTTGTTTTTTGTTTTTGTTTTTTTTTTAATATAATTTTTATTTTGATCATAGTGGCTTACATATTGTTGACAATAATATTTTAGGTACATATTTACATAAAATCAGGGGGGCTTCCCATCCCCAAATTGTCCTCCCTAACCCTCCGTTTTTGTCCTACCTCCCATTTCCTCTTCCCTCACCCTCAGGGCGGTTAGAATATATGGTCCCCTCTGTATCTAACCTACTACTTAGTAGTCTTGCATCAGTTTGGTCTTGCTGCCTCCCTTATTTCCCCCTGTAAGTGGGGGCAGGGCTAGCTAGTTCAAGTTACGTGGTTTTGCCTGAAAAAGAGAAAGTAAATAATCTGGGGTAAGGGTCTAATACCCCGAAAATGGGTAAAATCCTTCTAGAGGTTCTCATCATCAATTTGGGAAGTGAATGAGAACAAGAAGGTGAAACACTCCACCAGTACCAAAGGAAGTGTCAAATATCCAGTGAGGACTCCGGTTATATCGATAGGCACCACAAAAAACAGATAAAAAAATATTAAAAAAATAAGAAACAATCAAACAAAAAAGAAAAAACAACAACAACAACAAAAAAAAAACAAACAAACAAAAAAAAAAACACGCAAGTGAATTCCTTTTTGAATAACCCCAATATTTACTGTGCCAGGGCAGGAGGGAAAAAAAAAAAACAAAAATACAAAAAACACAAAACCTTGGACATTTGTTTTTTGTTTTGGTTTTGGTTTTTCAGTCACACCTGGCAGCACTCAGGGGTTACTCCTGGCTCTATGCTCAGAAATCGCTCCTGGCAGGTTCAGGGGACCATACGGGATGCCGGGATTCGAACCACCGACCTTTTGCATGAAAAGCAAATGCTATCTCTCCAGCCCCAAATTCATATATTCTTGTTCAAATTCAATTATGCCAAAGTTCACCAAAACACATTTTATTTTAAAATGTATTAAAAAAAATACTACCCATGAAAGAAACATAAATAAGTTAAAGACCAATAAAAGAGCAAATAACTAATGAATATATATGTATGGTTAGAAATACATACAGGTGTGTAGTTAATTCACATAAAGTTAATTTACTAATTCCAAATGTGCACAAATATGAAGACTAATAATGACCTGGAAGTTTAATTTACTGAAAAACCATTGTTTTTCTTCAAGGGACTTCATGATTAGAATTGTAATCTAGAAGCCAGAGCAACAGAGCTGAGGTAGAGCATTTTCCTTGCACGCAGCTGACCCAGAACTGACTGGGTTCGATCCCCAGCATCTCTATGGTCACCCCCCAAAACCGAGAGTGATTTCTGAGCACATACCCAGTAGTAACCCTGAACATCACTCGGTATGGCCCACAAAACAAAAGAATTTTAATCCAAAAGTACAAAAGCATAAAAATTATGGTGTGCACGCATGTGTGCGTGCGTGCGTGTGTGTGTGTTGGAGGGACTTACTCCTGGCAGACATTGGGGTATGATAAGGGTGCGGGATCAAGCCCCAGTCAGCCCGGCAAGGCAAGCACCCTAATCTCTGTCTATCACTCCAGCCCAAAACCTGATACACTGGAACACCAGTCATTCTTATCAAAAGAATGAATTAGGGGCCGGTGAGGTGGCGCTAAAGGTAAGGTGTCTGCCTTGCAAGCGCTAGCCAAGGAAGGACCACGGTTCGATCCCCCTGCGTCCCATATGGTCCCCCAAGCCAGAGGCAATTTCTGAGTGCTTAGGCAGGAGTAACCCCTGATCATCAAACGGGTGAGGCCCAAAAAAACAAAAAAAATTTAAAAAATGAATTATTCTTTTTTTGTTTGTTTGTTTGTTTTTGGGCCACACCCGGTGACACTCAGGGGTTACTCCTGGCTATGCACTCAGAAATCGCTCCTAGCTTGGGAGACCATATGGGATGCCTGGGATCAAGGGGAAGGCAGATGCCTTAACTTTAGCGCCACTGCTACGGCCCCAAGAATGAATATTTTCTAACATGATACAAATGAATCCTATGTGATGATAAATAAGTTTTAAAATACAAGACTAAGAAAATTTAAATCTGTGTCCCAAAATGAAGTAAAGCTTACTACTGCTAAGAAGCCTATAAAAATTATCTTAGACAATACTTTATTCATATGGAAACACAAGCTAAAATTTTTATTAAACAACTTTGCTTGATGTCGAATATTATCAATGCCATTCATGATCTAATTAAGTAATTTGCATATCCCTGTTAGAAAAAAAATAAGCACAAGCAAATAATATGAATAAACTCCCAGTAAGCATGCTATTGAATATTTTTGTTAAAATATAAATTGAGGGGGGGCAGGAGCAGTGGCACAGCAGTTAAGGCATTTGCCTTGCCCACGCAAGCCTAGGATAGACCATCGTTCGATCCCTGGCATCCCATATGGTGCCCCAAGCCAGGAGCGATTTCTGAGCTCATAGCCAGGAGTAACCCCTGAGCATCACTGGGTGTGGCCCAAAATTCAATATATATACATTATATATATACACATATATACATTGAAAGCCACAATGTAATCTAGAAAGGCTATGTTGGTTTCACTGTTTACAACCATTACCTCAAGAACAATCTTTCATATATAAAGTCTGTCATTTGGGTCTCAAGGACATAAATCATATATAGTCACTGAACATTTCTGTATAATTCATTAAAAATGGGTTATAAATACAAGATTTATACTTAAAAATCGCAGCTGTCTATATAAAAAGGGAAGCACTTGTGTATAAAATTAGACAAAGTAGGGGCCAGAGAGATAGCATGGAGGTAGGGTGTTTGCCTTGCATGCAGAAGGACGGTGGTTTGGATCCCGGCATCCCATATGATCCCCCGAGCCTGCCAGGAATGATTTCTGAGCATAAGTCAGGAGTAACCCCTGAGCGCTGCCAGGTGTGACCCAAAAACCATAAAAAAAAATTAGACAAAGTAGACATTTCATTTTTGTTGTTTTGTCTTGTTTTTTTGGGCCACATCCAGTGACACTCAGGGGTTACTCCTCGTTGTGCACTCAGAAATTGCTCCTGGCTTGGGGGAACATCTGGGATGCCTAGGATTAAACCGAGGTCCGTCCTGATCAGTGGTGTGAAAGGCAAATACCCTACCACTGAGCTATAGCTCTGACCCCCGGAATCAATTCTTAATGACTGCCATTTTTCAAACGCTATTACAATGAGTTTTTGCCAACACTATCATAATAATGAAATACCAGGGCCGGAGAGATAGCATGGAGGTAAGGCGCTTGCCTTTCATGCAGGAGGTCATCGGTTCGAATCTCAGCGCCCCATATGGTCCCCTGTGCCTGCCAGGAGCAGTTTCTGAGCCTGGAGCCAGAAATAACCCCTGAGCACTGCCGGGTGTGACCCAAAAACCAAAAAAAAAAAAAAAAAATAATAATAATAATAATAATAATAATAATGAAATACCATTTCAATCTTCCCCAAATGTGTGTGTTGTATACTTATATGCAGTTTATTCAAACTATCACTTGGGAAAATGTTATTAGTAAACTGGCTAAATTGTCTAAATCAAACATTTCACTAATAATGTTTTTCCCATTTACTGGAGTTTAAAACTGTGGGAGCTGGGGCGGTGGTGGTAGAGGTAAGGCATCTGCTTTGCCAGCGCTAGCCTAGGACTGATCGAGGTTTAATCCCCCAGCATTCCATATGGTCCCCCAAGTCAGGAGCAATTTCTGAGTGCAAAGCCAGGAGTAACCCCTGAGCATCACCAGGTGTGGCCCAAATACCAAAAAGAAAAAGAAAAAAAAAAGCATAAACTGAATTAAATATCCCAAAGAGCAAAAGAAACTGAAAAATAGGGGCCCGGAGAGATAGCACAGCGGCGTTTGCCTTGCAAGCAGCCGATCCAGGACCAAAGGTGGTTGGTTGGAATCCCGGTGTCCCATATGGTCCCCCGTACCTGCCAGGAGCTATTTCTGAGCAGACAGCCAGGAAAGGAGTAACCCCTGAGCACTGCCGGGTGTGGCCCAAAGACCAAAAAAAAAAGAAACTGAAAAATAATTAAGATAAATACTCTTGCCTGATAACAACAAAATCAAAACTCTCCTAAATAGGAGAATCCTATCATTTTAATTTCCCAACGTATTACTTTATCTATTTTTGAAGAGTGTACACACTCACATATGAATATGAACAGAAACAAGGTAAATAACTTTAAAATATACACAATTTAAAATATCCTCCTACTTAAGTGTTAAAATGTAGAATCATAATAACCATAACTCAAAAAACTAAACACTCCAATAGAAATGATCTGTCTTCTATGAGCAAAAAAACCCAAAGTGAACAAATCTGAAACATCTTATATTAATGGAAATACATTATATCAACAGAACACAATATGTTTTTTAAAAAAAAGATAGGAAGGATATTAAAGAGCTGGAAATTATTAAGTCTTAGAAGATGATTTACTTTCCAATACCAGAGTCCTTAAAACATCCTGAAGGTTACCTTGTTTCCAGCAACAATCACATTATGTATTCTGTAATTGTTTCCTGAATTTAAACTGAAACTTCAAGCACTGCCAAAGTGCCTGACAATAATTAGCTATACGAAACTAACCTATGCAGGAACCAATGTAAAAAAACTTGAACAATGCATACATAGAGCAATTTTTTAAAGTTTGAAACATTTAGAATACAACAACAAAAACAATGTGAAACTCTGGGATAACACAACACAGTGGTTTCATTCAGATACAACAGCAAACAATTCAAAAGATCTCAATATTAAATATGAAAAGAATCCTAGACTCCTAGAATTCCAAGTATTGAGGTCTTTAGACACACAACTTAGAGATGAGCAAAAGGTGACTTGTCAAAACCTATATTACATATTATATAGGAAACATAGTAAACTATATCTTAAAATGTAATTTTATAGAAGTCTAGTCACTGAAAAACAGACCACTGGAAATAGTGAGGGAAACCCATACTTCTCCATGTGAAACTGACTTCCTTGACCTTACAAACTTCTTTGCTTTATAAAGAAAACCTATGTATACTACATATTGTAAATAAGTTTGTTAAAAATTGAATTTTGTTGATGGAGCAGAGTGATAATACAGCAGATAGGATGTTTGCCTTGCATATGGCCAAAGAAGATTCAATCCCCATCATCCCACATGGTCCCGAGAGTCTGCCAGGAGTAATTATTTCTGAGCAAAGAGCCAAGAAAAAGCCCAGTGCTCTTCCGAGTGTGGCCCAAAATCGAGAGAGAGAGAGACAGAGAGAGAGAGAGAGACAGAGACAGAGAGAGAGAGAAAGAGAGAGAGAGAGAGAGAGAGGGAGAGAGAGAGAGAGAGAGAGAGAGAGAGAGAGAGAGAGAGAGAGAGAGAGGAGAAAGAGAGAGAATTAGTTTGGTCAATTATTTCAACAACAGATTCTAAAGGAGTTCAATAAATTAAATATATATATATATAAAACACAAGTCAAATGTGTTTATAATTTTAAATATTTATATACCTACTTCAAAAAAGGGGGTAAGAGGGACAAGAATAATACTATAGCAGGAGGGCATTTGTCTTGTATGTGACAGACCCAGGTTTGATTCCCTACATCCCATTTGCTCCAAGCCTGCCAGGAATAATTTCTGTGCAAGAGCCAGGAGGAACCACTGAGCCAGCTGTGGCTAAAAAACAAAAGAAAAACAAACAAAAAACAAAAACAAAAATATGGTAAAAGTAAAGCAGGCAAAATTATAATATGTTGATAAATATTGCTCCAAACATGCAAACCACATTAAAAAAAATTTGATAATATATTACTTTTCATAACAAGTTTAAATCTAATGTGTACTTTACAGCAAACTGGTTAGGGCCAGAGTCATTTCTAATAATTGAAATAATTAAGTGCCTGATGATGTTATCACTCTGGACTATATACGTCTAAAGTTTGTTCTATAGTTCTGAGACGATACAGAATACTGAAAAATATAGAATGGTATTACACAGGCATTAAATTTGAAGGACCAATAAAAATATACAGTTTCTCTTGATTCTAGCAGGACTAAGGTGACATCATGACCCAATTTGCCAAGTAATACCTATTTGCTAGGGAAAGTTCTAATTTATTCTCCTTATCATGATGTAATCATAAATGGCATTCTCTAAAATTCTCAAAAAGTGTTCCACACTGAATAAATTATATGCTCACCCTAATTATAGTCACAATATTCTCATACTCTTTATAAGAAATTTTAATTCTGATGCCTGGAAAAGAAGAACTAAATTCAAAGGAAAGAACCCTAAATTCACTACTCTCATCAAAAAAATATATATGTAAATATTGCTGCTGAAAATTTTAGTTTAAATTGCAGACTAAAAAAAAAAGTAAGAATTACCTGTTGAACAAGGCATCTGGAAATTGGGATCATTGCTATCCAAAACAGGCAAACAGAACTGGTTACTTGCAGATCCTAGCATAGGATCCTTATCGCTGAGCATGTTCTTCAGCGAGTCCTCTAAGACATTTTGACTTGTACTAAAATCCTCACAGACTTCATTCTCCAGGTTGGATCCTAGAAATAGGGCATCATCTAAGTGTTCAGTAGGAATTAAATGATTAAATGTATCAACTATATCCATGAAGACTTCTGTGTGTCTTTCAGCCCTATAGAAAGACAAAAAAAATACCATAAGAAATAAAGCTATCAAATGATAATCACCTAAAACCAAATTATTTTACTAGTTTTGAAACTAAGAACACAATGTATTTCTGAATTGTTTTAAAAAAGAAAAAACCCTCATCTTTAGAATATACATTTGGACATGTAGAACAAATCTTTACTAACATTCTTCATCATGCATGTAGAATAACATTTTACCAGAAATCCTATTAAATGTTTATCCAATTCATTATTTTTAGGGGGAGGAAACTATGCTTATATTTATGTAGTTGCAACATTTGAAATAATTACATGGCTAAAAACTGAAAACCACGTTTTTAATCATAATCTCACAAATAACCAGACACTGCTTTTACAATTAACTCCACATAAAAGTGCTAAAATTAAGTCACTTAAAAATGATTGTGCCTTACCTATTAAAACTAAATGTTTTTATTCATAAAACACTGTATTACTTTAGAAAGATGTAACAAAGAGTTTTTGTGGGGATGCAGGGTTAATTAAAAGATGCAAAAAATTGTATGCATGGATTATAGTATCCACAATACATACATGCACACACACACAAATGCGCACACACACATACTGATTTCTAGGTAATCCATTGATACAACAAAAATAATCAAGAGATTTCAATGTGTGCGGACCATAACATATCAAGCTAGTATTTGATTAAACGGGTCCTACAAATTAAATTTTGCTCAGCAAAAGTAATCTTATACTCAAGTCTCAATTAACAAAACTTTAAATATTCTCAATAACAGTTTTAGACAAAATATGAATTAGCATGTTTAAGGAGTAGGTGGAATTCAACACCCCTCCCCCAAAAATATAGTGACATTTAATTAACTAGAAAATGTCACAAATTGGGCCCGGAGAGATAGCACAGAGGCGTTTGCCTTTCAAGCAGCCGATCCAGGACCAAAGGTGGTTGGTTCAAATCCCGGTGTCCCATATGGTCCCCCGTGCCTGCCAGGAGCTATTTCTGAGCAGACAGCCAGGAGTAACCCCTGAGCATCGCCGGGTGTGGCCCAAAAACCAAAAAAAAAAAAAAAAAAAAAAAAAAAAAAAAGTCACAAATTAAGCCAAATATCTTAGGTTCCAAAATTTTAAAATATTTATGATTAGCTCCAAATCTTCAAATCTTCCCAAATTGTCGTGTGCTATCAAAAAAAAAATACAACTAAGCGTGTAAACATGAATTATAAATTGCTAAGTCTTTTATTTATGCCTATTCTCTAATAATTGGCCCTTATATTATGCTTGTTTTACCAAAACAAAGTTTACATAAATTAAATGTTTACCTCAAAACCACAAAACAAAGTATTTTCAAATACAAGTTTTAAGAAATTCCAGAGATTTACTAGATTTGGCACATTAATGGTTCTTAAAGAACTTTCCATAATTTTCTAATGAATCAATGTTTTCCCTACTGGAGCCTTGAATATAAAAGGAATGAACTGCAAAATTAAAAAAAAATAATGCTTGGGGAGGGAGGTTATGGAAGACATCCCAAATCTTGATTGTGATAGTGATTTCATTAGTGTCTATTCTACAAAAAGTCTTGATCTGTTTGTTTTAAAGAAAATGGCTTACTGTAACTCAATTTTACACACAAGACCCAAAATTAGTCCCAGCATAGTTCTCCAACAAAGCAACCCCCCCAGAAACATAGCTGAGAATTTCCCTGATCAAAAATTAAGTTTGGCTCCGAAACAATTATTTTTATTTTTCTAATACACAAAAAGTAGTACAGAGATAGTACAGGGCTTTTAAAGTGCTTGCTCTGCAAGCAGTCAACCCCAGTTCAAACTCAGCATTGCATAAAAAGAAACACTAATATGACTCACAACATGGTAATAAGAAAAAAGGCTTCCATGGTCAAATGTGGAGAAAGACTGAATACATGGGGCCGGAAAGATAGCATGAAGGTAAGGCATTTGCCTTGCATGCATTTGCTTTGCATGCAGAAGGCCGGTGGTTCGAATCCCAGCATCCCATATGGTCCCCTGAGCCTGCCAGGAGCAATTTCTGAGCATAGAGCCAGGAGGAACCCCTGAGCCCTGCTAGGTGTGATCCAAAAACCAAAACAAAAAACAAAACAAAACAAAAAAAACCTGGGCTGAAGAGATAGCATGGAGGTAAGGCATTTGCCTTCCATGCAGAAAGACAGTGGTTTGAATCTCAGCGGTTCAAATCCCAGCATCCCATATGGTCCCCTGTTCCTGCCAGGGGTGATTTCTGAGCACAGAGTCAGGAGTAACCCCTGAGCCCTGCCAGGTGTGACCCAAAAACAAAACAAAACAAAACAAAAAAAAAAACCTTGAATACATTTCTTTAACAATCGTCTTTAATTTATTTAATGAATGTTTACTAAGCAGCTACCACTATATGAGAATTTTATAACAGACCAGTAAGACTAGAAATCATCCAACAAGTATATAAAGATAGCCTAAAGTCCAAGTAAAACAATATATTTTTGTTTGGGGGACACACCCAGCAATGCTCAGGAGACCAGATGGGATTCAGGGGTCAAAATCAGGTCAGCTATGTGCAAGGTGTCTGCAAGGTGTCTGTAAATAATCTCTGTAAGTCACATCACAAAATTAGTGTTTAGGGGCCGGAGAGTTAGCACAGCAGTAGGGCCTTGCACACAGCTGATTCAGAATGGACAGTTGTTCAAATCCTGGCATCCCATATGGTACCTGGTGCTTGCCAGGAGTGATTTCTGAGCACAGAACCAGGAGTAACCCTCGAATACAGCTGGATATGACCCAAAAACAAAAAACTAAAACAAGATTAGTGTTTAATAAAAATGTCAAAATTAACAAGACTGATTTTAACAAGCCATTCCAACTAACTTTGGGGAAAATTCCAAAGGAGGTCAAAAGTACTACTCTACAACCAGCTCACAAAAAGTCAGGTAGGAGTGATAGATAAAGCAGATCGGTCACTTGCCTAGCACATGGCCAATTCCTGGCAATCTATATGGGACCCCTTAAGCACAGAATCAGGAGTAAGCCAGGTGAGGCCCCCAAACAAAAGACTGTATTGAAAGTAACACTTAATTGAAATATAGTTATTTTTAAAATCAGTTTCAGAAATCAAGTGCTCAGTATCAAAAACAAAATAATTTTAATTCTGAACAGGAGATGTGTTTATAGACATATTTGTCATTGCAAATATTAACTCACTTGGTGATATGGTCGTGAAGCTAATAACAAAATAGAAACGAATGACAGTACAGCAGGTAAAGTGCTTTCATTGCTAACAGCCAATCTAGGTTCAATCCCCAGCACTCTTATGGCTCTCCCCTCCATCCACCCAGTCCTCTAAGTGTGATCCCTGTGCACCAGGACAGGAATAAACCTTGACCACCAAGCATAATAAGGAAGAAAGGAGGGCGGGGGGAAAGAGGGAAGGAAGGAAGGAAGGAAGGAAGGAAGGAAGGAAGGAAGGAAGGAAGGAAGGAAGGAAGGAAGGAGGGAGGGAGGGAGGGAGGGAGGGAGGGAGGGAGGGAGGGAGGGAGGGAGGGAGGGAGGGAGGGAGGGAGGGAAGGAGGGAGGGAGGGAGGGAGGGAGGGAGAGAGAGAGAAAGAAAAGAAAGAAAGAAAGAAAGAAAGAAAGAAAGAAAGAAAGAAAGAAAGAAAGAAAGAAAGAAAGAAAGAAAGAAAGAAAGAAAGAAAGAAAGAAAGAAAGAAAGAAAGAAAGAAAGAAAGAAAGAAAGAGGGAGGGAGGGAGGGAGAGCGAGAGAGAGAAAGAAAGAAAGAAAGAAAGAAAGAAAGAAAGAAAGAAAGAAAGAAAGAAAGAAAGAAAGAAAGAAAGAAAGAAAGAAAGAAAGAAAGAAAGAAAGAAAGAAAGAGAGAGAGAGAGAGAGAGAGAGAGAGAGAAAGAGAGAAAGAGAGAAAGAGAGAAAGAAAGCAAGAGAGAGGGGCCAGAGAGATAGCATGGAGGTAAGGCATTTGCCTTTCATGCAGAAGGACGGTGGTTCAAATCCCCACCCATTTGGTCCCCGGTGCCTGCCAGGGGCAATTTCTTAGCCTAGAGCCAAGAGGAACCCCTGAGCGCAGCCAGGTGTGACCCAAAAACCAAAAAAAAAAGGCAAGAGAAAGAAAAGAAAGATTTATTTAAATACTTCCTCACCATCTAACATGAATTTAATTTTAATAAAAATACAACAAGCCTTTACAGGCATATTTTAAGTGACTCATAAAGCAGAATACTAAAATCATATTTCTCATTTTACAGTTTAAAAGTTTACAGTTAATTAAGTCAGAGAAGTAAATAGTTTGGTAAATTTAAAACTTAGTCATAAACTTTTAAACACCTACTATAAAATAATATTATCATTCTTTTACCATTAAAAAAATTTCAAATTCACAATCCAGTAAAGGATGATAATACAAACACAACAAGTACATATCAGAAAATATAAAAGTGTATATCAAAAGGCAACAAATTGTTATCTCAGAAAAAAATAAAACTCACAAGGTAAGGAAAACAGGCAATATGTGATTTGGAACCTCCAAGGTGCAGATAATACTTAAGGAAACAGCACATGCTAATTGTGAGTAGCATTTTAGTCCTAGACAGCCTATGTATGAAGACTCAACATTCAATTAAAACTAAGCATTGGAAGGACCAGAGCAATATTACAGCAGGTAAGACACTTGCCTTGCATGTGGCCAACTTGGGTTCAATCCCCAGCATCCCATATAGTCCCCTGAGCACCACCAGGAGTGATTCCTGAGCGCAGAACAAGGAGTAAGCTCTGATCATTGCAGGATGTGGCCCCAAAACAAAGAAATAAAAACAAGTATAAGAATACTGCAAATAAAAGTTAATTCTATGTCTAAAGTATTTTTTGCTTTAAATTTTTTGTTTAGTGGTGTGAGAGATAGTATAGAGGTAGTAATGCACTTGTCTTGCTCGCTACTGACCCAGGTTCAATCCTCAGCATCCCATATGGCCTGACTGAGCACTGCCAGAAATGATTCCTGAGAGCAGAGCCAGGAGAAATGCCCAAACATTACTGGATGGGTAACATGAAAAACAACAACTACCACAGAGTGCCAGGGGTATACTCTGAGCACTGCCAGGTGTGGGCCCAAAACATGAAAAAATAGTATGCATAAGCTTACCAATAAATCACCAATTTGTCAAAGCCTATAGGTTATCCTATAATGAACGTGTCTCAAGTACTCTGTACAATCTATACTCGTGTAAAAGGAAACTTATCGAGAGTATAAATTCCGTGAAGAGGGGCCAGAGTGGTGGTGCAAGCAGTAGGGTGTTTCCTTTGCACACGCTAACCTAGAAAGAACGTCAGTTCGATCCCCAGTGTCCCATATGGTTCCCCAAGCCAAGAGTAATTTCTGAGCGCATAGCCAGGAGTAACCCCTGAGCGTCACTGGGTGTGGCCCAAAAAAGCAAAAAAGAATAAAATAAAATAAATTCCGTGAAGAAATTAAACAAGGTAATAGTGGTAAAATGAAAGCATTCTACAGATGATGGCAAATGAAGATCTTGCTTATGAGGAGAAATGTAATCCAAAATCTGAAATAGAGGGGGCCAAAGCAATAATACCATAGGTACCATATTTTCCGGTGTATAAGACAACTTTTGAAACAAAAAAAAGTCAACCGAAAATCAGGGGTCATCTTATACGCCGAGTATATCCCAAAAAATGTATCGATATGCCGCTAAACAAAAGTCATCTCAATATTGCCACAAAACGAATTTTCCAACTCGATCCTGCACCAATACTCCAAGGCTGCTCGGACCGCCTCTCTAACTCAGCCAACCCAAGGAGGCTTTTTATGCATGCAAATTATACAGTGTTCTGTACCTGGAATCTACATTGTAAAAAGCCTACTCAGATTGGCCAGAGTCAGAGAGGACGTCTATTACAGTATAACCTTTGGACCTTTGCTTGTTGTGATTGGCTCACTGTAGAAGATACAGTTGCAGCACAGGAACATTCTGTCTTATACATCAAATATAGGCCTAAACCTATGTTTTAACTGTAAAATTAGGGGGTCGTCTTATACGCTGGAAAATACGGTACTTGTCTTGAAAGTGGCTAACCAGGGTTCAATCTTCGTTATATCATCTGTACCCCAGGTATCCCCATGGTGTTTCCTGAGTAAAGAACAAAAGTAACCCCCTGAGCATTAGCAAGTATGGCCCAAACTTAAAAAAAATATACACCTGAAATGTAGTACTGACACATGCATAAAAGGAAATGCAAAAAAGGCAAATATGCAAAAGCAAAGGCTCTGAGAATGGCATAGCATGTAGCTTCCAGCACCTGCTCTATATCTTAAATCAAGCTGCCAAATCCTAAAGGCATACCACAATGCAATTTTTTAATCAGCAATACTATAAAAAGAATACCACTACCACTAATGATACTAAAACATAAAACATAAAATTCCATTCAGACACTATGCTACAACCTTTATATTAGAAGATCTCAATCAGAGGTGATTATGCCAACAGTTGACATTTGGCCATATATGGAGACACTATTCACAACTCATTGTTGAAAAGATACTGACATCTGGTAAATATCCTATAACAAGAATGCCCCACAGAAATACTTCCCCAGATTTAAAAAATAATAATAAAATTAAAAAAAAATCAAGAGCCATTGCATTTACTACTCCCCTTATAAAATTAAATTCATAGAATGTTAATTATGTGCCAGACCCTTTGCTAAAACATAAATGTATATTAAATCATCACAGCCACCACACAATGAAATAAAGCTAGAAAACATATCCAATATTACAGAACAAGTGACAGAAAACCAGGACTCTGTTCTGCTGTAAAGATAATTTCTTAACTATGATGTCATATAATAAATGTAACAATAAATAATAATAGTCCTTCCAAGGGCCAGGACAATAGTACAGTGAGTAGGGTTCTTGCCTTGCACACAACTGATGGTTTCAATCCCCAGCATCCCACATGGTGCCTTCCTGAACCCACCAAGAATGATTACTGAGCACAGAGCCAGGAGTAAGCCCTTAGCAACAAAACAAACAAAAATTGTCCTTCCAGGACAGAATCAAGAAAAATCAATAGTTAAGTCATGATATACGTGACAATTCTAAAAAGTCTAACTCTACATAGCAAAACAACCTAGTCTCCTGCTCAATACATCATTTCAAAATCTGGCAGTTTGTTTCAACAGTTAAAATTCTATTAGCAAGACTTTGTAAGAAATAGCAAGAAAATAGAACTTCCAAATTTATTAGCTGAAAACTCAGCAATTCCAAGGTACTTGCTGTATTAAGACCAAAGCCTACACCTGAGAACCTAAGGAAAAAACTACCAAGTACCAGCTAAAACTGGCAAAAGACACTGGCTAACAAAAAAAATAATTAACTTCAAAGTTTAGAAGGGTATCTTACAAGTATCAGAACACTGAGGGTTTGGATTAACCAAGGAAAAAGTGAAAAATATGTCACTAATAGCAGAGTCTAGAACCACCTGGGCCAACCCCTAGTTTGAGCCCCAGCATGACTTGTATGGTTTCCCCTCTCCCCAAGCTCTGAACTGGGAGTATTAAAACCTGAACACCACCAAGCAGGCCCAAAACACAAAACCAAAGCCAAAAACTATTATTTAAGTAACAGTACAATTTAACATGTTATATTGTGTGATGTTATATTATGGGATGGATACCATATCCTTACTCATTGATTCCTCACAACCTGTGATCTCATTATTATCTGTAATTTATAAATGAGAAAACCGAGATCCAGACCACTATAGAATACGCCCAAGTTTATGCCTTATACCAGACTGGAAACCAGGGAAGAATGCCTGAGTCTGCACTTGCAAACTAGTACATTTTGACCAGAGAGAGCACAGCAGATAGGGTGTTTGCCTTGCTAACTGACTTGGCTCTGATCCCCTGAACCACATATTGCCCCTCAAATGACCCCTGAGCACTGGGAGATGTGATCCAAAATCAAAAACAAAATTTTCTTTGGTTCTGGATCACACCCAGTGACACTCAGGGGTTGTACCTGGCTCTGCACTAAGAAATTGCTCCTAGGGCCGGGAAGGTGGCAAAATCAAAAACAAAATTTTCTTTGGTTCTGGATCACACCCAGTGACACTCAGGGGTTGTACCTGGCTCTGCACTAAGAAATTGCTCCTAGGGCCGGGAAGGTGGCGCTAGAGGTAAGGTGTCTGCCTTACAAGCGCTAGCCAAGGAACGGACCGCGGTTCGATCCCCCGGCACCCCATATGGTCCCCCCAAGCCAGGGGCGATTTCTGAGCACATAGCCAGGAGTAACCCCTGAGCGTCAAACGGGTGTGGCCCAAAAACCAAAAAAAAAAAGAAATTGCTCCTGGCAAGCTTAGGTGACTATATAGCATGCTGGGGATCGAACCAGGGTCAGTCCTCGGTCTGTCACGTGCAAGGCAAATGCCCTATTCGCCATGCTATCGTTCTGGCCCAAAAGCAAAAAAATTTTTGAAGTTAATTACCATATTTATGTGCTCTATACCCATAACATACTCTTATTTTAATACATAATTAATGAAATCTTTAAAAACATTAGAAATGACAGGGCAGGAGAGAGAGAGTAAAACAGATAGTACAGTCTTGCATTTGGCTAACCTGCGTTCAATATAATCCCCAGAGCACTACCAGGAGTGATTCCTGGGTGCAGAACCAGAACTAATCCCCGAGCATCACTGGTGTAACTCAAAAATAGTAAGATACAAAATGAGAAGTCCTTCATCTAAAATATGTTCTAAAATAAGCACTTAGCCAACCCCTAAAGGACAAAATGTCTACCCTAATATGTATAATATAAAATATGTAATGTAATATACTATAAAATAGGATAATGTAATATAATGATTATTATTTTGGAAGTTACTATAAACTTCACAATTTATTATTAGCCTTCAATTTTAGGACATTTTAATATGCCCCGCTCACAAATTATGAATGAATTATAAAATAAATGTCTCAGGGTATCAGAGAGACAGTACAGTGGATAGGATGGCTCGCATGTATCTAACAAGGTTTCAATGTCCAGAAGACCACACAGTCCTTGAGTCTGCCAGATATGATTACTGAATGCAGGTAAGCCCAGAGTACATTCAGGTGTGGCCAAAACTGAAACAAAACAAAATCAACTTAGCTTTCCATAAAATCTACTATGTTATTTAAAACTGTTATAAAATCTGAGGCTGGAGCGATGGCACAAGGGTAGGGCTTTTGCCTCGCACGCTGCATCCAGAACTGCGATTCGATCCCCCCTCCCCCATTCCCATAGTGTTCCCCAAGCCAGGAGCAATTTCTGAGCAGAGAGGCAAGAGTAACCCCTGAGCGTCATTGGGTGTGGCCCAAAAACAAAAACAAAACAAAACAAAAAAACTTATGAAATCTGTGCCAATGTTTAAACTTCTAAATAGGCTAAAATTTTTACCTATTTCTTCACCCCTCTTCACTGTACAAATGATAAAAAAAAAAAATGTAATCTGACCACAGGCTATGTAAATTAAATAGTGAGTGGTAGGGCAGTTGCCTTGCATGTGGACAATCTGGGACGAACCCAGGTTCCATTCCCAGCATCCCATATGGTCCCCCAAGCCTGCCAGGAGCCATTTCTGAGCGCAAAGCCAGGAGTAACCCCTGAACACTGCCGGGTGTGACCCAAACTCCCCCCCCCCCCAAAGTGAATGGCAGTAAATATCTAGTTTGTACATTTGGAACTCGTCCAACTCTCTTTGTAACTCTTTTTTTTTTTCTTTTTTTTTTTTTTTTCGGTTTTTGGGCCACACGCAGCGTTGCTCAGGGGTTACTCCTGGCTGTCTGCTCAGAAATAGCTCCTGGCAGGCACGGGGGACCATCTGGGACACCGGGATTCGAACCAACCACCTTTGGTCCTGGATCGGCTGCTTGCAAGGCAAACGCCGCTGTGCTATCTCTCCGGGCCCCTCTTTGTAACTCTTGAAATATTTTCCTTATTACACTAATACAATGATTTAACTAACATCTAAGGTCTATAAAGTTTCTCAATCTAGGCTATTTTTCTTGAAAATAAAAATAGTTCTTAGGTCTCAGGCAGTTTTAACTGAATTAAGACAGTATTTTCTTTTATGTAATGAAAGCTCAGATACGCAGTACTTTCACTGTTGAAAAAAATGCTACAGTATCATAAATGTAACAACCTGAGAGGTTTAATCTTTGAAAAAGTATGCTACTGAAAAAGATACTCTAGGACTCTTAAAGGTACCCCAAAACGAAAGGAAAAATAGTCTTAGATTACTATTCCAGAAATGTAAGATATCTAGCAGCCACTTGTCAAAGTAATTCCTGAAATATGGTTGAAAGAAAATATTTAAATATTAGCAAAGAGGGCCTGGAGAGATAGCACAGCGGCGTTTGCCTTGCAAGCAGCCGATCCATGACCAAACGTGGTTGGTTCGAATCCCGGTGTCCCATATGGTCCCCTGTGCCTGCCAGGAGCTATTTCTGAGCAGACAGCCAGGAGTAAGCCCTGAGCACCGCCGGGTGTGGCCCAAAAACCAAAAAAAAAAAAAAAAAATATTAGCAAAGAACTTCAACTCCCTGACACTAGTGAAATAGTGATTGGCAAGACAGAATCTTGACATGATGATCAATAACCCACATTACTTACTTTAAAATTATTTTAAGGTTTAACTTCAGAAAGTTAAAAAATGAAAAATACGTTTAAAAATGCACATTTAAGGCACAACGAATCAAAAAGATAAGCATTGTAATACTACGTCACACTACCTAGTAACCACAAAATCAAACTAGTGTGCATAATTCACTTGTTTCCCTATAACCTAAGACTCTTAAAAGTTTTGTGATAACCAAAGACCTGCTGCCTATTAAAGTTACCAACCAATCCTAAAATCATCAGCACATTTTAATCCCAAAAATCATCAGCACATTCCAGTACTGCCAGTACTATTTTAGTAGTATGACCTTTAGTAGTATGACCTTAAATAATTAACTTAAAGACAGCTTCCTTTCAAAATATTTTTCATAAAATTTACAATTAACTGAAGCTATTTTCACCTATTTACACAAATCACTTCTCATCTGACAAGTCCAATAGAAAACAGCAGCTTAAGCTATAGGATTAGGTTATGTTAAGAGGTCTATGCCAATGGCATGAAATCTAGTAACAAATTCTATGTGATAAGGAAGTTTAGTATTCTGAAGGACACAAAAGCAGCCTTACAAATTCCACTTGGTGTTATTGAATAATGGACCTATAAAGCATGCAAAAATATCACAAGAAACTGATTCCTTTGCTAATTAATCTGTTAACTCCATATAGACAAATCACCAGTAGAGTCAAGAAACTGCACTTGAAAAGTGGAACTGTGGGCTGGGAGAGGCATGCCATGCGGCCTTCAAGAATTGCTAGTACACAATTTCTCTCTCTCTCTCTCTCTCTCTCTCTCTCTCTCTCTCTCTCTCTCTCTCTCTCTCTCTCTCTCCTCTTTCCTCTCCTCTTCTCTCTTTTTCTCTCTCCTTTCACACTTCTCTCATCATTTTAAGTGTAGTAGAAGTCATCTGCTAGAAATGTGGCTTAATCAGAGTAACAGAAATTTCTAGAAATCCCCTCTGATATGGTGAAATAAACTGTGTTATTTTTAAATAACAAGTATATGGGAAATTCGTTGTATGTCTAGAAGAACAGAAAGGGGGAAAAAGAATGGCTGATGAAGAAAAGATCTAAGTAGTGGGGAGGATTAAAAACTACTCTTTCAAATAATTCCAACACAACTTTTCAAAGAGGGTATACATGTGGACCAGGGACATGAATGTTTAAATGCTGCCAAGATTTCCTAGTTCTTCGGCTCACATCTCTTTTCTATCTACAGCAAAAATGCAGTTGCCAACACAATTCCCAACACTTCATTCAAGAAAGGGTGGAATGGAGGCGTCCTGAAGAGCACCAACTCTAGACTCCAAACTAGTAACAGAATGCAACGAGGTATCAATGCCTGAGTAACAAAACTGTAGCCTTTTGCTTTTTCTCTTTCAACTCAAAGTGAATGCTAGGTGAACTGCTTACTTAACTGGGGACATTTCTTTTCAATTCGTAGCGCCCCACGTCAGGAAGTTAGGACGATGTAAAATTAAGGCGCTGTGGTCGCTGACACGAATGCCAACCCGTGATCGCCATCTACAAAAGATTCCTAAACAGCAACTGAGAAGCACGCACTTGCACGGAAACTGGCTCGCACCCCAGCGCCTCGAGAACGGATCTCGAGAAAAGCCCGGGATGGGAAAAGGCCTTCGGAGCCGGCGAGAAGCGGCCCGGGGAAAAGAAGAGGCACACGACCTGCCCCTCCCGACATCCTCTCCTCTTTCTCCCTCTCCCCGCCCCCCTCTCCCCCACCGGGTCAGGTGATCGGTTATGAAGCATGATCAACACCGCGGATCGACAAGTGGCTCCAGCAATGACACCGAGAGGCCGGGGCGAGCTTCTCTAATAATCTAGGCTGCGCCACGCAAGCGAAGCCCCCGCGGGCGGCGGGAGTCGACAGTTTGGGTCCCGAGCACAAAAGCGCGCGGGAGTGGGATGGAATGCTGGATGGGCGGATGGAGCTGGCCAGCTCCTCTGCCCCAAGAAAGCCGGGGCCGTCCAGGCTAGGCCTCGCGACTTGACTCAAGACCAAGACCCATCCCCGCTCCCGGGCTCAAAGCCGCCCAAAGCTTCCAGCAGCGCTTTCCAGACTAGGGGAGAGAAGGGGAGGAGGAGAAAGGTGGCGCGGGGCGGGCCTTTCTGGCAGCTTGGCTCCCGTCTTCCCGGCCTGCAGGAGCGATCGGAGCCCTCCACGGCGGCGGTGGGGGGCCCCTCACCCGCGGGGGCCCAAGCGGGTGCACCAGGCCGGCCCCGAGGCCGCCGCGGGGGAGGCGAGGCCCGGAGAGGCCGAGGCCCAGGACGCTGCGCCAGAGGCGGCGAGCAGCGTGGGCGGGCGGCGCGGGAGAAGCGCGCAGAGGCGGCGGGGGCGAGGAGACCCGCAGGGGCGCCGTGCGTGTGCGCTGGGGGGGCGGGGGGAAGGGGCCCGATCCCGATCGCAGCCTCGGCCGCCACTCACCCAGCTCCGCCAGACGAGCGCTACCACTGGCAGCGAGAGGAAGATGGAGGCCGCCGCCGCCGCCGCCGCGGAGGAGGAGGAGGAGGAGGAGGAGGAGGGCGCCGGCGGGTGCCGCGGCGAGGGGGGGAACGCGCAGGACGTCGGCGTCGCTGCCACGGCCGCTCTCCCTCCCCGAGGCTCCCCGGCGCCTTGCAGACGACGCCGCGACCCCACTTCGGCGCCGCCCTCTTGCTCCTCGTTGCAGCCGCCGCGGCCCAGGCCCGAACGTCGCTCGCCGCGCTCGCCTCGCGGAGACCGAGCTGCTGCTGCTCGACTCCCCGCAGCTCCGAGCGTGCGGCGGCGGCGGCGCCGGGAGCAGGGGCTGTCACGTGACCGCACTGTTTACCGTTCCCCGGGCCTGGACGCGGCCGCCGCCGCCGCGCCTGCGCGCTACGCACCCTTCCTCCCTCCCGCGCCGCTCCGCCCCTCTCGGTCCTCCCCGCCTTCCGCCGACGCGGCAGTGCCGAAGGTCCTCCGCGTCCACCTCTCAACTGCGAGATGGAGAAGTGATGGGGGTGTGGCCTGCTCTTGGCGTCTGCGCCCTGAAACGGTCCCATGTGCAAAGGCAGCGTTTTGGTTAGTAAAATGACCCCCCCACGCACAATTTATTTTTTTTTTTTTTGGTTTTTGGGTCAAACCCGGCAGCGTTCAGGGGTTACTTCTGGCTCTACACTCAGAAATCGCTCCTGGCAGTCTCGGGGGACCGTATGGGATGCCTAGATTCGAACCACCGACCTTCTGCATGCAAGACAAACGCTTTATCTCCACACTATCTCTCCGGCCCCTTTTGTTTTTGAAATTTACCAGTGGATGCTGCGTTTTCCACCTTGGCTTATACTCCAGTCACTGAGCTTTCCCAATTTTTAGGGTAAAATTAGGGGTCGGCTTATACTCGAGTATATGTTACTGTTTTTTCTTTGAAAAACCAGGGAAACATTTAAAGATTGTGACTGAGTGATATTATTGTTGTTGTTGTTATTATTATTATTATTATTATTATTATTATTATTAGTTTTGATTTGTGGGTCACATCCAGCAGTGTTCAGAGCTCACTCCTGTCTCTGCACTCAATGATCTCTCCTGGTGGTCTTCAGGGACACCATATGCGTGTAAGGTTTTGAACTATGGCTCCAGTCTCGACTTCTTGATGTTTTCCAAAATGGTCCACATGTTCTGTATCTGCAATTATGCTTCAATAATTGACCTCTGACTCTCATATTGCCACTGATAAAGAGAGGTAGATCTATTGAAGCTATTTAAACTGACATAGTTTGATGGTTTTAGTTGTTGTTGTTCTTGTTTTGTTGTTGTTGTAATGCCTTATCCAGCAATGCTCAGAGCATATAGCTAGCAGTGGTCAGGGCTTATTCCTGACTCTGCTCGGGAATCACTCTTGGTGGGGCTAGGGAGCCACATGGAGTGCTGGGGCTTGAATCAGGGTCAGCTGCATGCAAGACAAGTACCCTATTCGTGTTAGTATTGCTCCAGTTCTATAACTTTCTTTGGTGGTTGGGAGGGAGGGACTCACATGGTGAGACGCTCAGAGCTAGTCCTGTCTTTGTATTCAGGGATCACTCCTGACAGTGCTTAAGAATCATATGCAGTGTTGAGGATAGAATTGGGGTTATCTGCATGCAAGACAAGTGCTGTAACCCCTATACTACTAGTCCTCTGATTAAAGTCAACTTTCAACTAGTTAAAGATAGATCCCCAATTGCTGAATGCTGGAACAGTTGTTTGTATGCCTAACACTTAGGTTCATCAGCTATGACTAAAATAAAAGTCAAGGTTTGTTTTTGCGTTGAGGATGGGTAAAAAGAAGATATATCAAAGTAGTGAAGTGCATGCTTCTCCCACCCAAAACTAGTTTTATACTGCCTGCCCTATTCCCAAATATATAAGGGGTGGGGAACAGGAGGTAGGTCTGTCATTGCACGTAACATGGATGTCTCCATTATTAGGGAAGCACACACCAGACATGTCTTTTGGCTTTCCTGGTGAAGTGCCTGATTTTCCCCAAGAAATAATTCAGTCAGAAGGCCCGTCGGTGGAAGTCAATCATTACCTCTGCGTGGATTACTGGCTATATTTCTGACATGGCTGTGACATTATATATCTCTTTACTTTTATTTATTTGGCTTTGACTCCCTTACTAACTACAGATATTCGGCCTCAGTTTTCCTGCAGTCAAAAGAAATTTCAGTACCAAAAGAAAGAAAGTACCAACATTCTCTGCTGGCTACTATATTTGCAACTCAAAGGTTGAGCCAAGCCAGTTCCAGCAACTTGCTTTTTCCTGCTCTCAGCTTCATGGTGCTAACAATAGCTTCTGCCTTTTTTGAATTCTACTTTCCAGAGGCTGCGAACTTCTGCAAACCAGAATACCTCCTCTCATGTTTCGCCTTACCTCTAGCAGGGCTCTTTCTCACCTACATCTGGTAGTTATGTGATATGTAGATTCTAGGGTCCGGTACCATTGTGTTGTCCCTCCTAAGGATCCTCTGCCCTTTGTTTCCCTGAAAATACTTTGCATACTAGAGTTGTGCCTAAAATGTCATCAGCTGGAAAGTAAATTTTGTCTCTTGACTCATAGTTGTGGGTCCCCATACAATGCATTTTGTGTGGTCTCAATTATTTCATATTTCATATTCGTCCGCTCTTGTACCCGTTTTCCTCTCATGAAAGTACTATGACCCACGAGAATTGCTGAGACGCAACACATGCAGTGTCTTTACTCCAAAGTCATAAGTAAAAGTTAGAGCTATCCCTACTCCAGGCAGACAAAGAAAAATGAGTTGACGAGACAGGAGACAGTCCCAAGACACTGCAGTGTTCTCAATAGGAAATGATGCATTCTAAAACAGCATCAGAAGCTGGGTCTTTTAGGCAAGACCATGCCCAAATGAGGCATATGGTTTTCTTGCTTCAGACATTAAAAGGAGTCACAGCTTTTCTCAAAAGGCACCAGTCAGTTCATAGATGGGCAGGTTATTAACTGATAAATTTATATATATATATATATATATATATATATATATATATATATATAATTTATATATGAAACTTCGTTTGTTTGTTTGTTTTTTCGGGCCACACTCATAAGCTCGGGGCTTATTCCTGGCTAAGCACTCAGAAATTGCCCCTGGCTTGGGGGGACCATATGGGACACCAGGGGATCAAACCGTGGTCCTGATCCTTGGCTAGCGCTTGCAAGGCAGACACCTTACCTCTAGCGCCACCTTGCCAGCCCCGTATATGAAACTTCTTTGATCCAAAATTGTAATTCAAAGTACATACCACAAAAGAAGGGAGGACAAAAATATAATTTCATATGACCTGAGAAGAAACTTCAACCTGAGTATATGAGACTCTGAGACTGCATATGAAAGGCTACAGAAGAAGAGTCTTGTGATATTGACTCTAGACTATATAGTGGTAAGAAATATGACTTGGGCCATTACAACAGGTAGGGCGCTGCCTTACACATTACCAACCATTCTTCAATACCCAGCATCCTATATGGTTCCCCAAGTCCCACCATCTGAATGCATTGTTAGGAATAAGTTCTGAGGGGGCCGGGCGGTGGCGCTAAAGGTAAGGTGCCTGCCTTGCCTGCGCTAGCCTTGGACGGACCGCGGTTCGATCCCCCGGTGTCCCATATGGTCCCCCAAGCCAGGAGCAACTTCTGAGCACATAGCCAGGAGTAACCCCTGAGCGTTACCGGGTGCGGCCCAAAAACCAAAAAAAAAAAAAAAAAAAAAAAGGAATAAGTTCTGAGCATGGCCTGGTGTGGCCCAAAACAAAAAAAGAAACATGGGATATTCTGAAAATGGAAAAGACTAGTATGATTAGTGCACTGGGTATAAAACAAAGCTGAAAGATTGGCAAGAAATGGGTAGGTTAAGATAATAAATTTAAAATAAATTGCAAATGAAATTGAGAGTCATTTAAAATCAATATCTTGGGCTGGAGAGGTGGCACTAGAGGTCAGATGTCTGCCTTGCAAGCACCAGTCTAGGATGGACAGCAATTCAATCCCCCAGTGTCCCATATGGTCCTCCACAAGCCAGGAGCATATAGCCAGGAGTAATCCCTGAGTGTCAACAAGTGTGGCCCCAAAAAACAAACAAACAAAAAAAAAACCAGTAAAGTCAATATGTTTGGCCATAGCCCAGTGGTAGGGTATTTGGCTCACACGCTGCCAACCTGGGTCGAACCCAGTTTTGATCTCCAACATCCTATATGGTCCCCCACACCAGCCAGGAGCGATTTCTTTTCTTTTTTGTTTTTGAACCACACCCAACTGCACTCAGGGGTTGCCATCAGTTTTTGGTTTCAGTTTAAACATCAATTCCTTGTGACATCCTCTGTATACCCACAACCTGGACCCCTGAAGAGTATTACTTAAAGAGTAAAATAAAAGCATCCCAAGTCCTGTTTCATAATGATGAAAACCATAGATATAGAATACTAAAAACAGCAAGATTAAAACAGGAAGTTACATACAAAGGAGCATTCTTAAGATTTACAGCAGATTTGTCACAAGAAACCCTTCAGACCCAAAGGCAGTGATGGGATGTAGCAGTGGGGAATTGAATACTTCACTTAGAGCTCTTTACCCAGCCAGACTCACAATCAGGTTTGAAGGAAGGATACACAGCTTCACAGATAAACAGCAGCTCAGGAAATTTACAGACACAAACACAACTTTTTTAAAAATTTTTATTGAAACCAATGTGAATTACAAGTCTTTCATAGTTATATTTAAAGTACATAGTGACAGTGAATTAGGGCAATTCTCACCACCAGTGATGACCTCCCTCTACTACTGTTCACAGCATGCATTCCATACCTCCACCCCCAACCCCCTGGACTGCTAGTGTAACAGGTCCCTTTTGTGTATAGCTTGTTGTGGTTTGTTTGGGTCTCTTGTTTCTATTGTCATTAGCTTTGAGTTGGGTATTTAAGATTGATCATTTTTTATTTCCACTCATTGTTCATGAGACTGCTTTGTCCCCTGGTACCATCCACTTTTTTTCTCAGTTTGTAAGAAAACATATAAATATGAGGAAGAACAAGATGATTCATGTTCTGTGGTTCTGATTTTTAAAAAGAAAAGAAGACCAGAGAGATGGCATGGAGGTAAGGTGTTTGCCTTGCATGCAGAAGGACATCCAGCATCCCATATGGTCCCCCAAGCATGCCAGGAGCAATTTCTGAGCATAGATCCAGGAGTAACTCCTGAGTGTTGCCGGGTGTAAACCCCACCCCATCCCCCCAAAATAAAGAAAAATTAAAAAAAAGAGAGAAAGGCCGGAGAGATAGCATGGAGGTAGGGCATTTGCCTTGCGTGCAGAAGGACAATGGTTCAAATCCTGGCATCCTATATGGTCCCCCGGGCCTGCCAGGAACAATTTCTGAGCGTAGAGGAGCCAGGAGTAACCCCTGAGTAACCCCTGAGTGCTGACAGGTGTGACCCAAAACCAAAAAAAAAAGGGGGGGGGGGAGGATGCCCTGTTTAAAAGGTATAAATATGAATTGAAGAAGAAGAAGAAAAAGAAGAAGGAGGAGGAGGAGGAGAAGAAGAAGAAGAAGAAGAAGAAGAAGAAGAAGAAGAAGAAGAAGAAGAAGAAGAAGAAGAAGAAGAAGAAGAAGAGGAGGAGGAGGAGGAGGAGGAGGAGGAGGAGGAGGAGGAGGACAGGAAGAGGAGAAGGAGGCTGGTATAGTGAGGGTTTTGTTGTTGTTATTGTTGTTTTGGTTTTTTTGTATAGGCATAGCAAGTCTTGGGGGAAATTAGAAAGAAAATTCCCCTGGCCTAAGAGATACAGGATGTTTCCGCCATTGAAGCATACTATCATGAGCCTGATTACAGGCTTTGGATCTGTTCGTTGCCAAACTCTAAAGTCTTTTTTTGTTGTTCTAGGAAATATTCTGCTCATTTGTGGTGTCAAAGTCAGTTCTCTGTAATTGGAGATCTTAATTTTTACAAAGAATCTAGGACAAAGTCTAGGATAGAGTCTTTATGGTTCCAGAAGTTCTCAGTCACAGCTGTTGTAGTCAGTCTTCTATATTTAGTGATCTTGGTTTTTACACAAATTAAAGGACAGGGTCTCTTCTGATATCATCTCAATGTTAGGTGATGAGGTAGGGCAACCTGCCCTTAGATTAAGTAGTTGCTGTTTCCTTGTCCACAGGGTGTCATATGAATCTACCCTGGGCAAGTTGGTACCAGATCAGTATTAGGGACTCCCATGGGGGTAGTCTACTTCCTGGTGCTACTGTGAGGAACTGTGCCAATTCTAAGGTTGGGATCTGGGGTTCAGGATTGGACAGTCAATGTTCGATAACTTGAGGTCTCAGTCAAATCCCCATGACATATATTCAGGGTAGAAAGCATCCCTGTATTATTAAAGTTTAGGGGTTCTTATCCCTATAGATAAAACCTTGTTTCTATACATAAGATTTCTCCATTTTAGTGTGCCTATGAAAAGAGGAACAATACCATATTATTTTGTTGATGCATTTGGTGGTAAAAAAGACAAGCTATGGGGCCGGGAAGGTGGCGCTAAAGGTAAGGTGTCTGCCTTACAAGCGCTAGCATAGGATGGACCGCGGTTCGATCCCCCGGTGTCCCATATGGTCCCCCCAAGCCAGGGGTGATTTCTGAGCGCATAGCCAGGAGTAATCCCTGAGCGTCAAACGGGTGTGCCCACCCCCCCCAAAAAAAAAGACAAGCTATGCAATCCCTGTGTCCTGGTTTTGGCCTGAGCTTTTTTTCCAAGCATGACTATTCTAATAGAATTTCATACTAAACAAAACTAAAACAAGCAAAAATAAAAATTAGAATTAAAACAGACAAACAAAAAGGGATGAAGGAGACTACCTTTACATTTGAAAATAAATATACTAAGAAGTATGCTATTAAGAAATTAAACATGGGCTGGAGAGATAGCATGGAGGTAAGGCGTTTGCCTTTCATGCAGGAGGTCATCAGTTCGAATCCCAGCGTCCCATATGGTCCCCCGTGCCTGCCAGGGGCAATTTCTGAACATGAAGCCAGGAGTAACCCCTGAGCACTGCCGGGTGTGACCCAAAAACTACAAAAAAAAAAAAAAAAAGAAATTAAACATATGGGGCTGGAGTGGTGGCGCAAGCAGTAAAGCCTCTGCCTTGCATGCACTAGCATAGGACGGATCGGGGTTCAATCCCATATGGTCCCCAAGCCAGGATCGATTTCTGAATTCATAGCCAGAGTAACCCTTGAGCATCATCCAATGTGGCCCAAAAACAAACAAAAAAAATTAAACATATAAGGAAAATATAGGTATCCCCATTAAGTCTTTTGAGATAGGGTGGAGGAGATCCTGGGCACGTTTTTTCCCACATCGTGGTCTTATTAAGTCTGAGAAATGGCCAAACCCAACTTTAAAAAAATTTTCTTGGGTCACACCCAGTGGCGCTCGGGGGTAACTCCTGGTTCTGTGCTCAGAAATTGCCCCTGGCAGTCACAGGGGACCTTATGCGATGCTGGGAATCAAACCAAGGTCAGTCCGGAATTGGACACATTTAAGGCAAATGCTCTATAGCAGGGGTCCTCAAACTTTTTAAACAGGGGGCCAGTTCACTGTCTCTCAGACCATTGGAGGGTCTAACTATAGTAAAAACAAAACTTATGAACTAATTTTTATGCACACTGCATATATCTTATTTTGCAATGAAGAAACAAAACAGATACAAATACAATATGTGGCCCACAGCCCATAGTTTGAGGACCTGCTCTATAGCTATGCTATTGCTTCAGTCCACCAAACCCAAACTTTTTTTTTTTTTTTTTGGTTTTTGGACCATACCAGTGATGCTCAGGGGTTACTCCTGGCTTTATGCTCAGAAATCTCTCCTGGCTTGGGGGACCACATAGGAAACTTGGGATTGAACCGAGGTCTTTCCTGGATCAGCTGCATGAAAGGCAAACACCCTACTGCTACCCTATAGCTCTGGCCCCCAAACCCAACTTTTTAAGAATTGAAGAGAATAATTTTAAAGTAAGGCAACCCTCACTAACACAACACATTTCTACAAAAAGATGATACAAAATTACATGGAAATCATCTCAACAACAGTGGATAAAATGCATCACTTTAGAGAGACAAAGATGCAAAATGGATCAGAAAATTGAAGCCACCATTTTTCTGCTTACATGAAACACAAGTGAATAGTCAGAACAAACAGAGTCAGAGTCAAAGGTTGGAAAACAATCTTTCAAATAAACAACTCCCTTAAAGAGGCTGGACTGGCTATATGAATATCAGACATTTACTTCGGTCTCAAAAAAGATAGGAGACAGAGAGGGTAATTAATAATCAAGGGATATCTATATGAGGAAGAAATCATACTTCTACATATATATTTACTTAATGATGGGCTAGAAAAATGCTTAAAACAACTGCTAATAGGGGCCGGAAGGTAGCACAGCAGCATTTGCCTTGCAAACAGCACCTAAGGTAGTTGGTTCGAATCCCAGTGTCCCACATGGTCCCCCGTGCCTGCTGGGAGCTATTTCTGAGCAGATAGCCAGGAGTAACCCCTGAGCACTGCCGGGTGTGGCCCAAAAAAACAAAACAAAACAAAACAAAACCCAACTGCTAATAGACTTTAAGAAAGACATAAATAGGGCCCCGGAGAGATAGCACAGCGGCGTTTGCCTTGCAAGCAGCCGATCCAGGACCAAAGGTGGTTGGTTCGAATCCCGGTGTCCCATATGGTCCCCCGTGCCTGCCAGGAGCTATTTCTGAGCAGACAGCCAGGAGTAACCCCTGAGCAAGGCTGGGTGTGGCCCAAAAACCAAAAAAAAAAAAGAAAGACATAAATAGCAACACAATAGTAGGGGGAGACTTCAAGACCATTCTGTCATCTCTTAATCAATAGGCCAAAACTCAACAAAGACATATTGCCTTGAAATGACAAAATTGAAGAGAGGGTGTTATATATAGAGAGAGAGCTTTTCATCCCCCAAAAGACAAATAAATACATGTTCTTTTTTAGTGTTCATGGAACATTCTCCAAGATAGACTACATGCTGGCCACAAAACATGCCTCTATAAATCAAGCAGATAGGAATATATCAACTATCTTCTTAGACCATTATGTACTAAAAATAGAAGCAAATTACAAATAGAAATAGAGAAATACAGGGCTGAAGTGATAGCACAGCAGCTGGGAATTTGCCTTGAATACAGCCGACCTGGGAAGGACTTGCATTAGATCCCCAGCATCCCATATGGTCCCCCGAGCCTGCCAGGAGCAATTTCTGAGCTCAGAGTCAGGAGTAACCCCTGAGCGCCACCGGATGTGGCCCAAAAATCAAAAAATAAACAAAATAGGAAAACTAAATGGATTAGAAGTCGAGCATGGAGGTAAGACATTTGCCTTTCATGCAGAAGATCATTGGTTCAAATCCCATATGGTCCCCCGAGCCTGCCAGGAGCGATTTCTGAGCATGGAGCCAGTAGTAACCCCTGAGCACTGCCCGGTGTGACCCAAAAACAAAAAAACAAAAAGAAAAGAAAAGAAAAAAAGTTGCCATGACTGATCATTAATTGTCTAGGCACAGTAGGTTCTGCTATCCTTCCTCTTTTCTGTGTCTTGCCTCTCTTGCCACCTGCTGGTCCTAAAGACCAATAACAACCTCTGACTTACCAGTAGACACAGCAGAAGCAGAAAAAATTGATTTTGCCAATTTGAACCATTTGAAGAGGCCTATTCATGTGTACTCCCTTATACGCCCCTCTTGGTGAGTAGTTATGCCTGCATACTTGAATTTCTCTAATAGCTTCCATCTGTCCACTTCCACCTTGCAGCTTCAGCTGTATGTAAAATTGTTGATTCTTTTTATTCACTTGACCCTCTTTTATTTATATAAAATATATATAGGGTGCTTACCTTGCATGAGGTTGACTCAGGTTTGATCCTTGGCTTCTTACATGGTTCCTTAAGCACTGCAGGAGTGATTACTAAGTGCAGAGCCAAAAGTATTACCTTAGCATACTGGATATGTAAAAGAAAAAGAAAAATAGAAAGAAAAAAAAGAAAAGAAAAAAACTCCAGGAGGATGGTTAAAGCTAGCTCAGTGGCTAAAAACAATTGGTATCCATGTATGAGACTATATGTTTGAACCCTTGCATTGCCAACATGTGCATGGGGAGATGCTCACAGTTCTGGTGTTTGGGCCCTCTAAAGCCACAACTAAATGTGTAGTCTCTGGTATAGAATCAAGTACATTTAAGCAATCTCAATACAGCTTATGTTCCCCCAGCAAGCAACACAACTAAGTGTTGTGTAAGAGCCTTAGCCATGATTTACACAAAAAGCATGTTGACAGTAGATATTGTAAAAAATAGAGACAAAGAGAAACATGGGGGAAAAGGCAACAAAAACAAAATCAAGTCCAAACTAAAAAGCATATTGTCACCTGCAGTGATTTAATGTTACGTAGTACAGAGGAATAAAGGCTTGCCTCATAAACAACCAATCTGAAGTCAGTCCCTAATACTGTGTGTGGGTCCCAAGCCTGCCATGTAAGATCCCTGAAAGCAAAGGCAAGAATGATTTTTGAGCTCAGAGCTAGGAATAAGCCCTAAACACAGCTGGGTATAGCTCCAAAACAAAACCAAAAAAACTTTTGAGTGTAAAACAGTAAATAAAGCAAGCTACCTACCTCTCTTTAACTTTGTAAAAGTTGGGGAATACTAAGAAAAAAGTTGCATCAAAAGTGAGAGATAGGGGCCGGGAAGGTGGCGCTAAAGGTAAGGTGTCTGCCTTGCAAGTGCTAGCGTAGGACGAACGGCAGTTCGATCCCCGGGTGTCCCATATGGTCCCCCCAAGCCAGGGGCGATTTCTGAGCGCATAGCCAGGAGTAATCCCTAAGCGTCAAACGGGTGTGGCCCAAAAACCAAAATAAATAAATAAATAAATAAGTGAGAGATAGAGATGGAGAGATATCTTAGGGGTCGGGAATGACAATTTAAGAGAGCTTAAGGCCTGCACAAGGACCTAGTTTGACCCCAGCACTATCTGACTCACTTAAGCACTCTCAGTATAGCCCCAATGGCCATAGCACAGCTTGGCCAAGCTGCATCTCAGTTTGCTCAAACATTGAACTGTTTTTAGCCCAATTGGCTGAGTGGTCAACTGGGTCCCTTAAGCACTACTAGGGAGGCACCCAGCCCTCATAAAATAAAAATGTTAAATGAAAAAATGAAAATGTTGGGGCTGGAGTGATAACACAGCGGTTAGGGCATTTGCTTTGCATGCAGCTGACCTGGGTTCCATCCCAGGCTTTGTGTATGGTTCCCCGAGCCTCTGAGCACAGAGCCAGGGGTAACTCCGGAGCCTGGTATGACTCAAAAACAAAAATAAAAAATAAACAAATCTAGGAGCACAAGGGGAAAGGCGTCTGCCTTGCACACACTAGCCTAGAACAGATCGCAGTTTGATCCCCTGGCTTTGCAAGTGGTTCCCCAAGCCAGGAGTTATTTCTGAGCACATAGCCAAGAGTAACCCTGAGCATCACTGGGTGTGGCACAAAAACAAAAACAAAAACATCAAAACAAAAAAGAAAATGTTCTGACTTTAAAACCTCCACAGAAGTGACCAGATTATTATGTCTAATCTAAACAGCTCAATGCTGAGGCTTATATAGTTGGCAGTTCATCCTGCTACGTTTCTGTAGTTTAAGATGCACTTCTCCGATTCGTTGAGTACTTAGATAAACCTAGATGAACCAATGAGACCAGTAAAATCTTGTATTAATTTTTATCCTTAGCACTACTCAGTTGATAATTATTTGTATTTTTTTTGTGTGTGTTTATTTTGGGATCACCCCCAACAGTGCTCAGGGTTTACACCTAGCTCTGTGAACAAGGTCATTCTTAGTAGCTTCAGGATTATTCCTAGTATCAAGGATCAAGCCCAGGTCATCTCCATGCAAAGTAAGCTCCCTAACTGTTGTATTTTCTTCACCCACTCTATTTTAAAAATGTTTATTTTGGGGAGCGAGAGATAGCACAGCACAGTGGCAGGACATTAGCCTTGCACGCAGAGACCCAGGAAGGATGGTGGTTCGAATCCTGGCACAGTCCCCCCAAGCCTACCAGGAGCGATTTCTGAGTGCAGAGCCAGGAGTAACCCCTGAGCACCGCCAGGTGTGACCTCCTCAAAATAAGTTTTAGGGACAAGTGAGATAGTACAGCAGATAGGGTGCTTGCCTTGCTTGCAACTGACCTGGCTTTGATCCCAGCACCACTTAAGATCCACCAAACCCCACTAGAAGTGATCCCTGAGTGTAGAGTCAGTAGTAAACCCCCCAAATAGCTGGATATGGCCCCCAAACAGAACAAATAAAATGTTTTAATTCATTAGTATTTTTGGCGGGGCCACTTTTGGCAATGTTCAGGGCTTACTCCTGGCTCTATGCTCACTCCTGGTATGCTTAGGGGCATATGAAATGACAGAAATCAAGCACTTTGTCAGATTATGAAGCAAACGTCTTATCTTTTATACTATTGCACCAGTGCAAAAGGTTTTGGTTTTTAGTAATAGCTACCCAATTAGAAATATGAATGCCCCTTCCTTTCTCTTCCCTTCTTTGCTGTTCTTATGACTAGATCGCACATTTGGTTATGGTGCTTGCACACTTAGTTGCAGAGTTTTTATGAGGCTGCACACACTTGATTTGGGTACAACACTCAGTAGTTCTAGGGACTATTCCCAAACCAATATTTAGAATTAATATGGTGCCAGAGGTGGAAATTTGGGTCTCCTGTATATGAAACATGCTTGTCAGTCCTTTGTTCATTTATATTAGTTGTAGTAGCTAAAGATTACATATCCTGCTGTGGTAATTGAAGATCCCCAAAACGGTGTTGCCAGGACTGCATTCAGCATCTGGGATCAGACTAGTGTCTCTATGTTGCCTGCAAGAGTCCTTCTATCTTACACCTTCAGCTACCTTCTTTAATAACTAAATATACTTATGTTTCAGGGCCATTTATTTGTTTTTATTTAAAGATACTTTTTTATTAATCAAGATTCTGTGATTTACAATACTTTTGATATTGATATCTTATGTACTGAGTCCAACAACACACCCATCACCAGTGTACCCTCATATCTCTTCTGAGAACCCCAACACACCTTCCATTCAAATTCTACCTTTCTCCAACTCAGGTATGTGGATCAATTCTTCCATTATGTTGATTTTGGCCCTTTGTTGCTAACATGTTCTGTATCTTTAAGTTCTAAATATGAGATTATTCTGTGTAATTATTCTATAAATTTTTCCTTCTACATTTATTTAGTCTGACATCCTCTAGTTCCATTAATATTTAAGCAAAGTACATGGATTTATTCTTAGGCCTGCATAGTATTCCATTGTGTATAGAGACCACAACTTCTTGATCCATTCATCTGTATTTGAGTTGTTTCCATATCCTGGCTATAATGCTGTTAACATAAGTGTGCATATGTCCTTTCAAATTAATGCTTTTATGTTTGGGAGATTTGATCAGTAAGTTCATTTAACCTACTTCATTTTCAACCCAGAACTATTAGGTGATGTTACTTTTCTGGAAAAAATATTTTTGTAGTACTAGGAATTGAACTTGGACATCTCACATGCTAAGATGACAAACTATTAATTTACATCCCTGGCTTGAGGTCACTTTCTTTTATTGCAAAGGGTAGCCACATTCAGTGATGCTCAGGGTTTACTCCTGGCTCTGCACTCAGGATCACTGCTTGCAGTGCTCAGGGAACCATGTGAGATGCCAGGAATCAAACCTGGGTTGGCTTGCAAGGCAAACACCTGAGGTCATGTTTCTATATCTGTAGCTAATGTTTCTGTTTTGATTTGCTAGTATAAATTCCATGAAGACAGAGATCAAAGTTTCTCTCATTTTGTCTTGAATACCAGAGAAATTTCATAATGCTCACAATGAATACCATATTAATACACTATTTCCTAACATTAGTAAGCTGGAAATTCAGTATCTTCCTCAGAAGCAGAATTTAACCTTTCCTTTTTACACTAGTGCTGCTAAAAATCAAACTTTCAAATACCCAAAGGAAAACTGCTTCTTTCCTAGAATATATATCTATGTACAAAAAGTAATTTGGCATTTAATACTTGAATAATTTTTAAACCATGACAATTAAAATACAAGTGTATATCTGTAAACTCTACATTTCAACAGCATATATATATACACATTATAAAATAGCAGCTGAATTATATTACATATCTGCTTTTTCTCAGTATACTGAGATTTCCTTGGTATATAGAGATTTTCTTATGATTCAAATTAGGGAAATACCCTACCAGAAATTTCTCTGGAACACTGTCCCTTAAAAATAGGTATTTGAATATGTTGAAACTTGTGGCAAGCCTAGTGGCAAGTATTGTCATGTTATAGATTTAAAAGCACTATGAGAAATAGTGAGACCTATGGGCCGGGTAGGTGGCGCTGGAGGTAAGGTGTCTGCCTTGCAAGCGCTAGCCAAGGAAGGACCGCGGTTCGATCCCCCGGCGACCCATATGGTCCCCCCCCAAGCCAGGGGCGATTTCTGAGCACATAGCCAGGAGTAACCCCTGAGCGTCAAACGGGTGTGGCCCAAAAACCCAAAAAAAAAAAAATTTAAAAAGGGGCTGGAGAGATAGCATGGAGGTAAGGCGTTTGCCTTTCATGCAAGAGGTCATCGGTTCGAATCCCAGCGTCCCATATGGTCCCCCGTGCTTGCCAGGAGCAATTTCTGAGCATGGAGCCAGGAGTAACCCCTGAGCACTGCCGGGTGTGACCCAAAAACCACAAAAAAAAAAAAAAAAAAAAAGAAATAGTGAGACCTACTTAACTAGTTTTCTCTTAGGCTGGATTCTTGGTTAATGAGAATTGTGAGCTATTGAGGGTTGAAATGATAGTACAGTGTGCTAGGCACTTGCCTTGCACATGGCAGCTAATCCTGGTTTGATCTTCATCATCTCATATGGTCCCCTGAGGCAAGAGTGATTCTTGAGTGCAGATCTAGGAGTAAGCTCGAGCACCTCTGGATGTGCCTCTCTTTCCAAATATGAGCTATTGGTCAAATGTGAGATCATTCTCATAGTAATGGTAGATTTCTAGTGCAGCAGGTTTTAAATGAACAAACAACAAAATCATAGTGAGTCATACCAATTCAGATCCCAGAATATAAAATGATAGATTTTTTAATTTTTTTCTGTATATTAGGGCCCGGAGAGATAGCACAGTGGCGTTTGCCTTGCAAGCAGCCGATCCAGGACCAAAGGTGGTTGGTTCGAATCCCGGTGTCCCATATGGTCCCCCATGCTGCCAGGAGGTATTTCTGAGCAGACAGCCAGGAGTAACCCCTGAGCAATGCCGGGTGTGGCCCAAAAACCAAAAAAAAAAAAAAAAAAACCTGTATATTAAGTATGTAATTATGTAAGGCCTAATGTGAATTAAGTTCTAGGGAAGCAAAAGTATAATACTTTGTTAATGTATATCCACTTATAAAACTTGTCTTTAATAAAGTACTTCTCACCAATTCACTCGTGTCTGTTATATCAAAACCCTTTCATTGGTCATTTTTATGCCAATGTAGCCATTGATTCAAAACAAATGTATATAACTCAGGTTTCATTTGTCAAGAGCCAAAGATAATACAGCAGAGCTGGTAAGGTACTAGTCTTGGGTACACCCAGCCCGCCAGGAGGGATCCCTGGATGCAGAGCCAGGAATATGCCCTAAACACCATAGGTGTTGCCCAAAAACAAAATCTCAAAGTTCTGTAGAATTATGAAAATTATGTAAAGCCAATCAACATGGAAATCATCCACAAAAATTATGAGATGAGGAAGGACTAGAGAGACAGTACAAAGTGAAAGCATTTTCCTTGTATGAAACTAAATCCTGGCACCTGAAATGGTTCCTCCAGGCACTGCCAGGAGTAATCCCTAAGCACTGAGCTATGTATAAAGTCCAAACATGGCTGGAGATATGCCCTCTCTTCATTACTGAATGTGCATCTCTTCAAAAAAAACTTTCCTTTTGATCTCAAATTTTGTGTGGTTTTCTTTTTCTGTTGGGTCTTTTTGTGTTCATAGTTTCCAAAAACTTGGGGCTAGAAACAGTATAACATGTAGTGTTTGCCTTGCACATGGCCTACCCAACTAGATCCTAGCACTCCATGTGGTTTGCCTGAACTCCACCAGTGATGCCTGTGTACCCAGGAGTAAGCCCTTAGCACAGCTGAATGGGGCCAAAAAAACAAAACCAAGCAAAACAACAAACCCTGAAAAATTTGTGAATGCCACAGTAGATATTTCAGAAGTTATCTTTTTTTTTTTTTTTGTATTTCAGAAGTTATCTAAAAGGTCATTAAAAAATTAAAAAACCGGGGCCGAAGAGATAGCACAGCGGTGTTTGCCTTGCAAGCAGCCAATCCAGGACCTAAGGTGGTTGGTTCGAACCCCGGCATCCCATCTGGTCCCCCGTGCCTATCAGGAACTATTTCTGAGCAGATAGCCAGGAGTAACCCCTGAGCAGCGCTGGGTGTGCTCCCACCCCCAAAATTTAAAAAACCTTGGGGCCAGAGAGATAGCATGGAAGTAGGGTATTTGCCTTGCATGCAGAAGGACGGTGGTTCAAATCCTGCATCCCATATGGTCCCCCGAGCCTGCCAGGACTAACCCCCCTGAACGTTGCCAGTGTGACCCAAAACCAAAAACCAAAAACCAAAAAAAAAAAAAAAAACAAAATGAAAAAAAGAAATAAGACCTAGGAAATTTTTACAGAAATGAGCAGCTGTGTTAGCTAATAAAACAGGAAATGAACATTATCTTAACATTTGATTAAATAAATTAAAATAATTGATTATATCAATCTATATTGATATATATCAAAATAATTAAAATAAATTAAAATTTAATTAAAATATTCTCCCTCAACACTTGACTAAGTTGAAATGAATTGAATGATAATTTGCATTACTATATTCTTCCTTCTTCCATTATAATTGGGGGGGGGTGGTCATTTTTCCATACTCAAGGATTACTTACTCCTAGCTCTATGATCAAGGATCACTCCTGGTTGTGCTGGGGGATCGACCATATGGAATGCCCATATTCATGCCTGGTTGGCCAAGTTCAAGGGAACACGTTAGTTGCTAAGCTATTGCTCAGGACCTTTTATCATCACTTTAAAAACCATATCAAAAGGGGACCAGAGAGATAGCACAGTGGTAGGGCTTTTGCCTTGCACACAGCTGACCCAAGAACAGTGGCTTGAATCCCAACATCCCATATGGTCCCCCGTGCCTGCCAGGAGCGATTTCTGAGTGCTGCCAGGTGTGACACCCCCACCCCCAAGATAAAATGAAATAAAAAAAACAAAAAAACACATACTATGGTCTGGGGTTAGGGAAGTGTTAGAGCTATTGCCTTGCATGTGACTTCCTGGGTTGAATCTCTGGCACTGAGAAAGGGAAAATGTTTATCAGCTTAGACTTGTAAGTATATGTTAATTTTTCCAAAGCGTGCACTTTCTAGTTCATATGTGCAAAACATGCATTCATAGTTGGACTAGATTATATTCTGCTTCCTATTCTATTATTCTCCCTTCTATGCCCAAAGGACTGATTCCTAAATTGATCATAGGTTCTGTTGACTTCTGCATTCCTTTGGGGGTTGTGTTAAGAGATAACTGACGAGGATGGGGGAAAAAAAAAAAAAATATATATATATATATATATATATATATATATATATATATATATATAATTTTTTTTGTTTGTTGTTTTTGGGCCACACCCATTTGATACTCAGGGGTTACTCCTGGCTAAGCGCTCAGAAGTCGCTCCTGGCTTGGGGGACATATGGGACGCCCGGGGATCGAACCGCAGTCCATCCTAGGCTAGCACTGGCAAGGCAGACACCTTACCTCTAGCACCACCACGCCGCCCCCCCTTTTTTTTGTTTTTGGGCCACAACCGGAGGTGCTCAGGGGTTACTCCTGGCTATCTGCTCAGAAATAGCTCGACAGGCACAGGGGACCATATGGGACGCCGGAATTTGAACCACCTTAGGTCCTGGGTTGGCTGGTGCAAGGCAAACACCGATGTGCTATTTCTCCTGCCCCAGGAAGAGAACTTTTTATATTGAGGTCTTTATTCTTTCCTACCCCCATTTTCCTGCTGGATCATATTAGCGAGTAATTTAAGGTCAAGGTTTCTGTGAGGCACTCGTTCTATTTTGCTGTTCTCTCCTTTTCTTTTTGGTTTTTGGGCCACACCCGTTTGATGCTCAGGGGTTACTCCTGCTCAGAAATTGCCCCTGGCTTGAGGGGACCATATGGGACGCCGGGCTTGGGGGGATCGAACCAGGGTACTTCCTTGGCTAGCACCTGTAAAACACCTTACCTCTAAGGCCACCTCACCAGCCCGTTCTCTCCTTTTCTGTATTGACTTGCTCATTTCCTATTTTGATTTGGAGGCAGTAACTGAACTGCATTATTCCAGTTCCTCTTTACCAAATGTTTTGCTGTTGTAGTTGTGGAGGTCACATCTATTATTCTCAGCAGTGCTATGAATCAAATCCAGGGCCCTGAATATGTAAAGCATGCACTTAATGTGTACAGACGCCTGGCCCCATTTAGTATGTCTTTAAGCCACCTTACCTGTTATATCATTCTTGGATACTGACTTACAAAAGGGCTAATTTTTTTTCTTTCAGTTTTTGGGCCACAGCCAGAGGTATTCAGGGGTTACTTACTCCTGGCAGGCTCAGGGAACCATATGGGATGCCAGGGAGCGAATTGTGAAATTCACAATGAAATCCTTACTTAACAGTAGCTACCGTACGACTGTGATAAAGTACGAAACTTAAGTCAAATATGAATTCTTCCACAATTCATTTAACTCGCCTAATCCTTGAAGGCAATTTATTCCTTTGTTTTCTTTACAAAGTTCTGCTTAGGTGAAGTCATTTCAAATATTAACTACAGAAGATACTCTTAAAAGTAGAAACTAGGAAATGTGCAGGGTGTGGCACAAACTACTTGATGTCAATTTCTTCAAATGTACTTTGCAAAACTTTATTGAAGTAAAGCTGGTTTTACAAGATTGCTGTATTAGTCCTCTAAAATTTTTAACACCAAGTAAGTGTCTATATTCCTCCACATAGACCTTTGGATATTACCTCTGACCCCAGTTCTGTAAAAACAAAATTTATGCTCCACTTCCCTTTGATTAGTCACTTTAAATTATGTGGCCTAGGATATTTTTGCATTCAAGGTTACTGAAAGGGCTGCAATAGTGACTGAAAACTGGTGCTAGGACTTTTCATGTCCTCTGCCCACACTATTAATACCTAGAAACAGCAGATAACCTAGTTGAATAGAATGGCAGTTCAAACATCCCTGAAGTTGAGATTCTAAAGCCAATTTTTGGACCCTAATTATCATGAGTGTTGGGCAGCAAAGGAGCTATAGAAGCATGTTTGGACTGAATGCTTCTAGGAATGTATAGGAATGAGATAACCCTGGTTCTAGGAAAAAATGGGAATTACAAGTAATAAATGAAGATTGCAGTGAGCTGCAAAATCATCATTGGCACATTTATTTTTTCCTAAGTTTTCCCTCAAACTAAGAAACTGTATTTTCTGATTTACGATTCAGTTATCACAGTACTTACATGTCAGTAACATTATAGTTCCAATAGACACACCTAATCAACTAGTAACTATTTACACATCATGCTATTTAGGGAGATTGTTAATCCAAAACCAAGTAACCAAGTTTTAAAACAAGTAACTTCTTATATTTAAGACCCCAACTCATATTTCACTTACATTCTTAGTCTTCCAGGAAGTATTATATTTACAGGTATTGATTTTTAGCACCATAGAAACAATCCAACACTTCAATAAAGCCATTGTTTCAAAAATTAATTTTTCACTATTCATGACACTTCCTCATAACACAATGCTGTTCAACGGGGTGACAACTGTCATTTACAATGACACAAAATTAGCAAGATTAGTTTAGTGAAAAAAATTTAACTAGACCCATCCATAAAAAGTCTAACTCAATCTAAATCTCTGTGTTTCCATCCCCATTCCAGTGCTTTTGCCTTTGGCTCTAAGTCTTGAGATGATGAAATACATCCTCATATGCCAAACTAATTTTTTGCCCCCCCCATCGTGTTTTTTTTTTGTTTGTTTTTTTTTGCCATGCCCAGTGATGCTCAGGAATCACTCTTGGTAATGCTTGGGGAGGGGGTCCCATAGTGTGTCAGGGATCGAACCCAAGTCAGCTGTCTTACCTACTGTATAATATCACTCCACCCCTCAAACTAATTTCTAGAAGCATTTAATTTGAAAATCAAAGTGAAGCTGTTCACAAACCCAGTCAACTACTGGAATCTAGCTACAGAGCTACCATATTGTTTACGCTCAGCACAAAATAATACTCTTGGCTCTGCTCCCAGGAATCACTCCTTGTGGTGCTCAGGGGGCCAAATAGAATGCTGGGGAACCGAAACTGTGTCGGTTGCATGCAAGGCAAGTACCTTACCCCTTGGTCGAAAAAGCACTTAAATATCAAACAACATTCATGACCCTAATAATTTTACCTACAAGATTTAACTAAAAACTAAAATGCTAACTTCATTCTAAAATCTTCATTTGCTAGAACCAAAACCTAAACAAGGACACTTTATATACTACCTTAACTGGCATTATGTGAAGTACAATTCATCCAGTTTTCTACAAGTTAACAACCTTAAGCAAAACAATATCAATGATAAATTGCATTTCATTATTTATTTAGATGTTTAAGCTCTCGCACTAGATTTTTACAAGCTGGTGAACACTGACAATTATTTTTCCCACAGAACTACAACCACACATTCCCAGAGAGTATAAATATATGGTTGAACTAACATTGATACACATCACCATTTTATCAATTACATAATAAAACAAATCATCAAGTATCGAAATATTAAGTTACACAGCTCAAAAGGCATATAAAATATTAGATATCTGCTCAATTCATTAGCAGAAACCCTTTTTTGCAAGAGGTTGGGGAAAAAAATCACACTTCTAACAAAAAATAGTTGGTAAACAACTTCTGATAAGAAAAAATTAAATTCAGAAATTTTTATGATTAAGAATTGTTTTAGCTACAACAAAGGAACCTTACTTAAAAAAAATCCACTAAATTAAACAGCATATTCTACATGTTCTGCACAAGACAAAGGCAACATTTTACTAAAAATACTTAATAGACTCCCTCTGTTCTTTTTTTTTTTTTCAGGTCCTCCCTGTTACGTTGCACCCAAAGTGCAAACAGTAAAATTAACTGTAAGGCTTTTTTGTCTGAAGACATTAAAGACATGTGCTTCTGTACAATGCAAATTTCAAACTGGAGGTTTTCCTAACAGCACAAGATTTATAGAAAGACATTAAATAATCATAAGACTTGGCTTAAAAAAAAAAAGTTACACAAACCTGACATCTACTGATATGAATGTGGGAGATGTAAACAAAGTGAGCAGGCAAATAACCATTTCCCCTACTTTCTATGTTTGAAATGACTGAAGGAAAAAAACCACAAACGGTCTAGAATGTTCTATTCTTCCTGGGATTAAGAAGTATGATACTAAAAACATACAAGTATTGTGCTGGGTATTTTGGCACCTAATCCTTCTAAATTTCTTATATATTGGTAAAATTCTGGCCTGGAAACAGATTTAAAGATATCATTCAATGCTGCATGATTTCAGGAAAGAATTGGTACAAAACATAAGCACATCTTAAATGCTGAACAGTGAGAATTTTTTTGCTATATGTCCAAATAGGTTGAGATAAGCCAAATACAGAGGATACAATTCTGTCAAGCCTGTGACTGGTAAAACCGCTTTTCACTACTCTCATGGAAGCCATTAGACTTATTCACCAAGCCAACATGTTGGCTAGTATTAGGTCCTGTCTCAAGTTCCATTGCCAAGATAATGGCACCCCAGTTTTATTGAATACAACAGTTGTTTCTATGACCGTTGGAGTCTTTGAAGCGCAGCCGCATTTTAGGACGATACTTCTCCAAATACAAAAGTTGCTTGCTGTTAAAAGCTCCACGACGCTTTCTGGAAAAAAATAATTTAATAAAACAAATTTATTGAGTAATTCAAAGTGGAACCTTCATAAACCTGTGCCTCAGGATCCTCTCGTGTCATTTCATCTTTTGACAAATAAGTTGTATGACAATCAAGAATCAAGATTGGCAAATTTATTGAATGGTAAGCATAGAAAGTTACTTTGCTAATGTAAGTGGCTATTTTAATAGTTCATGAAAAATAAAGGAAATATCCTTATTTCCTGGATTTTATACTAGAACAAAATGGTCAGACAGTATGCTAGAAAATGTATATAATTTATATTCACTGATATTCAAAAAGAAAACAAGTCAGTACTTACTGTCTTATGAACTGTACTGCATCTTCATATTTCATGCCACCTTCAATTAATGCTAAAGCAACAAGTACTGGAGCTCTGATAAAGAAAGAATTTTGACAAACCATTTATTTTTTCAGAATTCTTAATACTTCAAATATTCTTAATATCTAATTAGCGTTATCTACCACACTGCTATGTGAATTACCTATAGTACATGTTGATTATGTAAAAAGATTTAGTTACCAGTAGATTTAGTTACAGCAAACCACATTTTATGAGGACTTGTCCCTGAACCTCCCATGGATTTATGTTATTTCTTTACATCTGAGGGAGGAGGGAGATAGGGGTTTAAAATCACACCAAGCCAGATTAGGGCTAACTCCTGGTTCAGAATTTACTCCTGGCAGTACACAGGGGACAACTATATGGGATAACAGGGATAGAACCTGGTCCAGAGTGTGCAAGGCAAGTACCCTACCGCCCACTGTGCTTCCTCTACCTATTCAACTTCTTCAGAATAACCAATCGAGGATGAGTATGTAGGATATGTATATCTTATGGCACAACTGGCAAAAGCATTATTACCACTAAACCAGAAACTATAGGGTCAAGATCATCCAAATTATTCCATATATAGCATCTTAAGAGTATATGACCTGCATACTGCTGACCCAGATTCCAAATCCATACCACACGTGGTCACAAGCACCTCCAAGTACAGTATAGAGGCAGAAGCAAGCACTGAACATAGCTAATGTGTTCCCCAAATAAAACTAGAAAGCTACTCTGTATATAATCGACATCCCATAGAGGCAACTTAATCCAATAACCCAAAGAGCTCAGACAATGAGGCCAGAGAGAAAACAAAAAGGCTAATGCTAATGCACAAGATTTTCATGTGGATCCAAGCTTCATCTCCCATACATTTTCCTCCCTGAGTACCCTGCTTATGGACCCAAACAAACAAAGAATAAAAATAGCTCAAGGTATTGAGTGCATGTAGGTTCAACCCCCAGTACCATCAGGTATGCCCCCCTCCCCCCCCCAAAAAAACACCACAAAGTCAGACAATGTTCATAATATCAGATAAAACCTAGTAAAATGCACTTCTAACAAGCAATTTCATCTATAAGCAAGCATAAATATGCATCTTACTACAACATGTTAACTCTACCTGACCCAGTATACTTTCTAATACTTCTTAGTTTAATCAATAACTTTTTTTTTGTTTGTTTTTGGGCCACTCCTGGTGATGCACATAGGTTACTCCTGGCTATGTGCCCAAAAATCTCTCCTGACTTGGGGGACCCTATGGGATGCAGGGGTTTTGAGCTGTAGTCTGTCCTAGGTCAGCTGTATGCAAGACAAACGCCATACAGCTGCACCACCACTCTGGCCCCTAATCAATAACTTTTTAACAGAATCAAAACTAACATAAACGCACAGGTTTAGGGAAATTCTCTTACCTCCCAAGGCCTGCAACACAATGAACAGCAATACAACAACCAGGTTCTTCACGAAATTTAATTTTTACAAGACTTAGCCAGTCATCCACAATCTGGTTGGATGGCGGTGCACCATCATCAAAAGGCCAATCCTAAATAGGAAGAATTTTAAAATAGTTTAGTTTAATATAAATCCCGAGCAACTATAATTTTAAGCAACCAAAAGTTTGCGAAAAGTTGAACAATTTATTAACCCTACTGCCAATAAGATGTACATATTAACTCTATAAAAATCTTTTATTCTAGGGGGGTGTTACATGACTGTAATCATACAACTATAATCATGTTTGTAATCACGGTGTTTAAATAAAGATAATTATAAAAAAAATAAAAATTAAAGTTTCAAAGAGGAAAAAAATACTAATACTAATAGATGTAACTGGCAGATTTCATGTGTTGTTTATACAAATAAATATCAGAATTAATAAAAAATATCTTTTATTCTACCCCTTTATTATTCTTTGGGGGGAGGGGGGAGTTGGACCACACCCTGTAGTGCTCAGGGGTTACTCCTGGCTCTGCGCTCAGAAATCGCTCCCGGCATGCTCAGGGGACCATATGAGATGCCGGGAATTGAACCCAGGTCTAGTTGCATGCAAGGCAAATGCCCTAACATTGTGCTATCTCTCCAGCCCTACCCTTTATTCTTTATTTGAAAGCTAGTATGTGGCAACTATAAAGATTGATTTTTGAGATCTTTATTTTTTAAGCTCAGAACAATAAACATACATACAACTAATACATACTAGAACATGGATGCCTTCTTTTTCCACAAGTGTAGTGTCGTAAGTTGCTTCACACACTCTTACTACTGTGGTGACTCCATATTTCTTCAGTTCCTAGGTAACACAAACATTAAAAATAAGAGTATTAGTATGCCTAGAGCCTTGGTTTTATGACAGGATGCTTCATGGGCAAGGACACCCACTTTTTAGGTCAAGGTTAGTTCCTTTTTAATTTCCCTAACATTTGCTGCACCAGTGCAAAATAAATAAATAAATAACTGCTGCCGCCACCGCCACCACCCCTTTTAAAATTCTATTTGTAACTTCTAGATAGGTGCTCCCACCTTCATAGAACCTTGGGAGATGAATTACTTTAACTCATACTTGCTCAATTTTGTATAAAATTGAGGGGGAAAAAAAAAAGAGGATGGGGGCCAGGGTCCAAGTGGTTTCAGGTACATTGGTGGAGATAAACTAAACACCCAAGTCAAAGTCAACAATAGAAATAAGAGATCCAAACTATGACAATCTAAACTTAAAAACGGGCCCATTATACTGGCAGACCAGGGGCAATGGGTGGAGGTATAGGATGCATTCTGGGAACTATGGTGGAAGGAGGTCAACACAGGTGCTTGGAATGGCCCTAATTCACTGTAACTTTATGCCTGAAATCTAACTATGAAGGACTTGTAATTCACAATGGTCTCAATAAAAATGAAAGAGTATTATTAATAACCATGTCATGTCACTATTGCTGGCTAATGAAACATTATTTTATGTTGCACCAGGAATAGAACTTTATGCCTTATAACACGCAGGGAATGTTGCTCTGCCACTTAGAAGTGTAGATCTTTGGCTCTGATCCTGCTTAAAATCTGGTATCCTCAAACTATGTCCAACTGGGTGGTGGTGGAGCCACACCTGGTGGTGCTCAGAATATTCCTGGCAGGTTCAGGGGACTATATGTGATGCTGAGGATCAATCTGGGTTGGCTGCATACAAAGCAAACATTCTACTTGCTAAGCTATCTCGCCAGGCTGCCCCTCCTTGTCCTGCTTAGCAGCCAACTTGATCCAGGCCTGCCGTACACATGTGTGGATGTGCACTGCACTCTCTGACTCCCCTCCTCAATGTCTCTCAATTCCTCCTCTCATTCTCAGGAAGGGGTCCTCAAACTATGGTCCATGGGCCACTACTGTTTTCTTTTTTTAAATCTATAGTCTGACCAATGGGGCCAAAGCGACAGCACAGCAGTAGGGCATTTGCCTTGTACATGGTTGATCCAGGACAGACATGGATTCTATCCCATGTCCCATATGGTCCCTCAAGCCAGGATCGATTTCTGAGCACATAGCAGGGAGTAACCCCTGAGTATCACTGGATGTGGCCCAAAACCAAACAAAATATTAGTCTAACCCTCCAAAAATCTGAGGGACAGCGAACTATTTAAAAAGTTTGAGGACCCTTAGGGTGGCGCAATTGATAAGGCAGCTTCCTTGCACACACTTAACTAGGACGAACTGAGGTTAAATCCCCCCCTGGGGTCCCCAAAAAAGTTTGAGGATCCCTTTTCTTTTTTTCTTTTTGGCTTTTGGGTCACACCCGGCAGCGCTCAGGGGTTACTCCTGGCTTCAGGCTCAGAAATTGCCCATGGCAGGCACAGGGGACCATTATGGGATGCCAGGATTCGAACCAACGTCCTTCTGCATGCAAGGCAAACGCCCTACCTCCATGCTATCTCTCCGGCCTGAGGACCCCTTTTCTAAATGATATAACTACCATTAAAAAAAGATATTTCTTTATAATGAATTTAGTCATAGTAATTAAAGAATTAAGGAGGTTGGGAAAGCAATTTCATATAAGTAGAATACTCTTGACTGTAAGTAATCTAAATTGGCTGACACATTAATTCCTTAATAAGTTCTGCTTTTTAGCACACATTTTGTAATCATAATAAAATATATTTAAAGAACTGGAGATGAGCTCAGTTGTAAAATAGCTTTACCGTGCACTAATCCAGCCTCCAAAATAAAAACGCTAAATTTCCTAGAACACGTTATTAAAAAACAAAGCAAAACAAAACCTTTGGACTCAGAAACTAACTACAGCACTAATATAAAGAGAATAATAAAAAATGAGTATTTCCCTATGATCTGTGAAGCCTATTTAACATTCTGAGCATCTGAAATAAAATACAGGCATACAAGAGTTAAAGACTTGGTGCTATGTTCTTTTCCTATATAGTCATAAGATAATAGTGGATTCTAAGAATCAAATTTGGGTTTAAGACACAAAATACAGCTAAAAATAACAATTGTTAGACATCTGGCAAATAAAGTTCAAACTAAGTGAACCCTGGAGCCTGATAAACTATAGAGATTCATTTTTCTAAGCTCAAACACGAACTTCTCAAAATGTGTATTTTACCTCCCCCATAGAAATCAATTATCTCATTTCTGGGAACCAGAACTTTAGGCACACCCATGTCAAAATTTCCAAAGCACTAATGTTAGGTAGAAAGTGCATCTACTAAATAAAATCTGTTTATGGTATTAAAAAAACAAGCATCAAACCTTACCTCTATGAATTTGTTTAAGGTCGCATTGGTTGGATTGTGTGTAATAAGAAATCTCATGTTCTTGTATGTGACTTCCACAGGAGCGGGGCGGTTCATTCGAGCCATGTTATTTTGTTAAAAAACACTCAGTTAAGAAAGAATTTTAAAAATCGAATACAGAAATGATGCAAAGAAACTGAGTCTACTTTAATATACTCCACTTGAAATTCCCAGTGCTTTGAGTAATGGAGTTGGAAGTAATGAGAAATGAACCTCCTAACAAGAAGCAGCAATTCTTCAATCCAGTAATACTGAGGCAATAGAAAGGAAGTGCACTGAGGTTTACCCCATCCAGGTCAGTACTCTTGTAAAAATGCTCTGTGGATTTCAATTCAACACTTCAGTGTCCAGGTTAACCACTCTTACAGGGCTTCTTGGTGGAGTAGAAAGGAAATCTACAGTTCACTTGTCTGCATAGAGGTCGTGCTGTGCCTGGCAGTAATCTCCACTGCCCTTCAGAAACTCCATAAATGTGTGACCAAGAACACCACAGAACTGCTGTTTAAAAGAAAAAGAGAGAGGGAGGGAAAAAAAACATTGTTTTTCTATTAAAAAAAAAAGACACCCCTTTCCAGTATTTAAGCATATCTTAGAAAATTTGGGCTAAATATTTCAACTTACATGTGATTAAATCAGAAAGCATAAAACACTCGAAGATTAACTTAGAGCTGCGCAACTCCCAACATAACCTACTTCCAAGATTTTTCCATGCCTTAATCAGTAATACATTCTTGAAAAACACAAAATAAAAAACCCGAAAACTACTTTTAGTTGATTTACTTGCCCAAGTTTCTAAAGCTAATGTTTCATATATTATTTTTGTTTACAAACCATAAAAAGAATTTTACATCTATTAAGTGGTATATATACACCTGATTGTGCTTTTTACCTTAAAACCAAAATTTGCTTATTCAACTGAACGTTGAAAGTATTGAATCTGACAGAACTCCACAGGAGTTAATTTCAGAAAGTTCCATTAAGAACTCAATTGTTGGGGCCGGGTGGTGGCGCTGGAGGTAAGGTGCCTGCCTTGCCTGCTGCGCTAGCCTAGGACGGACCGCGGTTCGATCCCCGGGCGTCCCATATGGTCCCCCAAGAAGCCAGGAGCAACTTCTGAGCGCATAGCCAGGAGTAACACCTGAGCGTCACAGGGTGTGGCCCAAAAACCAAAAAAAAAAAAAAAAAAAAAGAACTCAATTGTTCGTTAATGTCAAACATCAAACATTCACAGGCTCTTTTGGAAGATATACACAAAAAGTATTGATGCTAATATTATTAATAGCAGGCTTAGCTTTCTTAAGTGCCAGCCTATTATTTAACAACTCATTTTCAAAAACAGTATTTAAAAATAGTTTAAAAAATGCTGAAATAGGGGCCGGGTAGGTGGCGCTGGAGGTAAGGTGTCTGCCTTGCAAGCGCTAGCCAAGGAAGGACCGCGGTTCGATCCCCCAGCGTCCCATATGGTCCACCCAAGCCAGGGGCGATTTCTGAGCACATAGCCAGGAGTAACCCCTGAGCGTCAAACGGGTGTGGCCCAAAAACCAAAAAAAAAAAAAAAAAAAAAAAAAATGCTGAAATAGTTGAGTCTCCTGTTAAGTTTGAAGAACTGTCAATCTTTGAGGAATAATATGAAAATCTAGATTACAAGAGAACCAAGTCAAAAATTTTTTTCTATTAGCCTCAGGAAGCATTTCTGTAGAGGTCATCTAACTGGGAAGATAACTTTATACAACTTCAATTTGTTCAAATGAACCCTCAAGGCTGTTATTTCATGTACTCACAGGTCAAGTTAAAAAAAAAAATCAGTGACTTAATCGCCACCAAGGACTTTATTACAGACTGCAGTAATCTGTAAACAACTTCAATTACTGCTTTCATCTTATATCCTGAATAGATAAAGCGAACAACTATCTTTCTCAGAAGCCACCTTCATATATACCGATCAAGTACATCACTTGTTTATGTGATAAAGGCAATGACTTATTTCATAGATGACTGCCAAGTGGTGTCTTCCAACTTAAAGGTGATTGCTGGGGACAGCACTTCAAGCTCCCGAGTCCCACACTGGCAAGCTCAAGAAAGCTCCAGCCACTGGAGTCCGGCTCATTCCTTGCAAGCAAGTTTCGGCAGGAAGCAAGGAAGGCCAGAGACCAGCAGGCAGGCCACCAAGGGAAGCGCTGCCCTTCACCGAGTGGAGCCACCAAGCGGCTGCTTCGGCGCCTGGCGGTGTGGTTAGTGGGGGAGGGGCCCAGCAACTTCTTTTCCCAGGCACCCCCAATTTTTGGGTCTCCAAGAGAAGTCGTCATGACTGACAGGTCGGAAGTACCCGAGAATTTCCCTCGGGGATCAAACTTTGGAACCCGGCTACAGTGCGGCCAAGTGCCCCGGGGGAGAAGGAGAAGGCGAGCGTTTCCGTAAGAAATCTTAAATGGCTCGGAAAGGCGACAAACGGCCCAGCCACAGGAAGCAGCGAGGCGAGGCGGCGGGGTCACACCCGGCGCCCTCTGTGCCCTCGCGTGGTGTGTCCGTCCGTCCGTCCGTCGGAAGTCTGGCGGAGGGAGGGAGGGAGAAGGAAGGAAGCAGCTCGACGGGAACACGTGTGAGCTCTGGGCTTCCCCCCATGGGGAACGAACGCGCCAAGTGCCAGGTCCGCCGACAGACCGGGCCGAGCCCAGGTCCAAGGGAGAACGGGCGTGGAGCTTGGATTCGCAGGCGAGGGCCGAGAACGGGCGCACACGCAGGGAGTGGCGGCGCTCGGAGCTCCCGGGCGCCCGCGTTCTGCTCCTCCGCTCCGCGCCCGCCCTGCGCGGCCTCGCCACGTCCGCACCCGGGGCCTCGCGGGACGTCGGCGGCGGAGACAGCGCGCTCGGACAAGCCCGGACTTGCCCCCGTCCCCCAAAGCCCGAGCGGGCGGGCGGGCGCCGGTGCTGGGGTTCCAGGCGGCGCCCGCGGCCTCACCTCGCGCAGTCCGTCCGTGCGTCCGGCTCGGGAGCCTCCGAGACCCGCCCGCGGCGCCCCGACTCGGCTCCGCAATCACGGGGTTCGGCCGCACCTTCAGTCGGGCGCCGAGGCCATCTTGGTGGCCGCTGAGCACGCGCCGGGCTGCCCGGGCCGCCCCGGCTCCGGGGCCGAGCCCGCCGCCCCCGTCCCCCCCGGCCCGGCCCCGCCGCCAGGCTCCCGGGCGGGCCGTGCCTGCGCCTGTGGCCGAACAAAGGGCCTCGGCGCCGCCACAGCCGGCCGGCGCGACGGGCGGACGCGGCGGTCACAAAGCGGCTTTTGTGCCGCCGGCCGCGAAGCAGGACCGCGGCGCCGCCGTGGCAGCCGCACCCCGGCCCGAAAGCCCACCCCACCAGCGGAGCCCGCGGCCCCGCGGCGCAGCCGCGTCTCCCCCGCCCGCCGGCAGCGGCGCCCCTCGGGCCCGATCACCGCGCGGCCCGGCTCGGCCCGCCCGAGCGAGCGACCCCGCGCGGAACAAAGGCGGGGATGGAGCCGGGGCGCTCGCGGCACTCGGCCGTGCGGCGATACTCACAGGAATATGTTTACTCATTGAAAAGTGTGGCCTAATCATACAGCCGGTCCCGAGGCGGCGGCGACACAGGCGGCGGCGGCGGCGGCGGCAGGGCCGGGGGCGGCGGCGATGGCGAGGCGGCGGCGGCGTTGCTGGCGGCGGCGGGGGGCACCGAGCTCGACCATGCAGTGAGCGGCTCCGAGGAGAGCGCGTCGCGCAGCCGGCCTGCAGTGCCGAGAGCCAATGCACGCGCCGTGGCGCCCTTGCGTCAGAAGCCGGCCCTTTTCTAGCGCGCGTGACGTGCGCGGCCGCGGCGTCCAATCGGCGCCCGGGGATCCCGGCCCGGCGCCCGAGAGCGGGGGCGACGGCCCGTCCCTCGCGGACGTCACGGCACGGCGGCGGCGGCGGCTGCCGCCGGTGCGAACCGGTTGCTGAGTGGCAAAGAGCCCGACGGGGGAGCATCTGCCCCGCCCCGCCCCGCCCCGCCCCGCCCCGCTTCGGGTGGCCGGGAGCCGTGGAAGCGTGGGCCGGCTAGAGACATCGGAGCCGGGCCGGCTTTGTGCTAGCGACCTGAAGGACCTCTCCTCAGGCCAACTCTAAAAAATGCCAGACCCGACCAACCGGCCAGACGACCGAAAATCCCCGCGGGAGGAGGCCTCGGAAGCCGCAGGAAGTTTGCCCGAAACTTCCACGACGCAGCCCTGCGGGGGTGGCCGGCGGCCGCGCGAGCCTCCGTCCTGTTCCGCCCCGAGTCTGCAGCCGCCGCCTGGCTAGCGGCTGGCCTCGCGCCTGCGTTCAATCCAGGCCCCTCCTGCGATATTTTTGGCCCTGCGACCTCTCGACGCGGCTGACTCAGCCCCCGGCTAGGACAAGGCCAAGAAACTGGCGTCAGGGGCTCGCAGGCTGCGCGCCGCAGAGATTTCCACGGCAGTCGGGGCCCCCGGTCACGCCTCCGCCGACCTGAGCTCGGGGACGAGGCTCTGGGGATCCCGCGGCAAAGAAAGGAATCGCGAGCGAGCTCGCGCCTCTCGGGCTGACTTCGCCTGCAGGGGGGCGGCATCCTCAAAGAAAGGCCGGGCCTTCCGTGCCGAACAGTGGTTCGAATCCGGGATCAGGAGGAACCCCTGAGCACTGCTGGCGAGAAAGAAAGAAAAAGAAAAGAAAAGAAAACAAAGAGAGAAAGAAAGAAAGAAAGAAAGAGAAAACGGAAGAGAGAGAGAAAAGAAAAGAAAGGAAGGCTGGGCGCTGCCTCAGAGGAATTCGCCTTCCAACTGGACCCTCAGGCTCTCTCTAGAGCTCAGTCGTGTGCTAGGCGTCTGACCCACGCCTTCCTTTTTATTCAGTTTCAGAGCTCAGAGTTCCTCAGTCCTCAGAGTTCAGGTTCCTGATTGCAGCTGCGAGTCCTTTGCAACCGAAAACCTTTTCTCCTCTGCTTTCTGTGAAGAGCGATCGAGACTCACATTTGCTTGGCAGAACTCAACACCGAGGCCCTTTGTTTACTGTTTTCACTGAGCAGTAGATCAGAGAGGGCTTTAGGGATCAAATTGTGTTCTCGGTGTACTAAGGCATCTCAGGATTTATTGGAACTGCTATTTAAAGACAGAGCTTATATACTTATTAAGCTTTCTTGTAAACACACTCTGGACAAAGTGCCTTTGCTTTGGTAGAAAAAATAAACACCACGAAAGAATTGGGTCAGACTTTTACAGAAACCAAAGTTGGAGTCGAAAGAAAATTCGGTAGGACTAGGTATAAATTAAAGCAAATAGCACACATTTGAAGGCAGCTAAAATCAAAACGAAAAGTCTTGAGAAATATGCCCCTTCACAGTAACCCATAAAATAAATTATTGTAAAGGACTTAAAAATGCATAGAACTGAAAACCCTATTGTGTGGCATGGACATGGATTTCTTAAGTCCCGGAAACAAATCACAGATAAACTTTTTTCCACCAAGGGTTAACAGTTTTATTTTGACACTTTCAATTACTTTGACAAAAATACTTCTTCATAAAAATACTTTTTTTTTTGAGGGGCGGAATACATGCAGCAGTGCTCAAGGGTTACTCTTGGGTCTGTACCTAGAAATCTTTCTTGCAAGGCGGGAATTGAACCCAGGTCAGTCACTTGCAAGGCAAACACCCTACCCTACTCTCTGTACTATCAATCTCTCCGGCACCCTAGAAGGACCAGCCATGATATGAAGCTTACCACAAAGAGTTAGTATAGTTATTTCTCTAACAACTGTCTTGACAATGATAGTTAATGAGAGAAGTGCAATGCCTGTCTCAAAGTCGGGCAGCCCGTGGGAGAGGAGGGAGATGGGGGAAATGGTGGCGGGCAGGTTGCACTGGTGAAGGGGGCTGTACTTTTCATGACTGAAACCCAACAATGAAGATGTTTACAACCAAGGTGCTTAAATAAGGATACTATTAGAAGGGACCAGAGCGGTAAAACGTTTGCCTTGCACGCAGCAGATCCAGGACTGACGGTGGTTTGAATCCTGGCATCCCATATGGTCCCCTGTGCCTGCCAGGAGCAGTGTCTGAGCGCAGAGCCAGGTGTAACCCCTGAGAGCCGCCTAGTGTGACCCCAAAACCAAAAGAAAAAAATATTAGAAATAAGGGGCGGGAGAGATAGCATGGAGGTAATGTGTTTGCCTTGCATGGAAGGACCGTGGTTCGCATCCGGGCATCCCATATGGTCGCCTGAGCCTGCCAGGAGCAATTTCTGAGTGTAGAGCCAGGAGTAACCCCTGAGTGCTGCCGGGTGTGACCCAAAAAACAAAAACAAACAAGAAAAACAAAAATTATTAGAAATAAAAAAAAGAAAAGAAAGACTTATTTTTGGGGGAAGGGGAGGTGGGTCAGTGTTAAGACCACTTGACCAGACTTGCTGATCAGTCCTGAGTTTGGATAACTAACGGCCATCAAACACACACACACACACACACACACACACACACACACTATACTATCCTTGTGATAATATAGCAGGAAGGGTTTTTTTCCTTGAATATGACAGACCATTCATTGTTGGGTCTCTGGCACTTCTTTTTCTGTTGGTTTGTTTTTTGTTTTTTTTTTCGGTCATACCCAGCAGCGCTAAGGGGTTACCAGTGGCTCAATGCTCAGAAATCGCTCCTGGCAGGTGGGATGCCGGGATTCGACCCACCATCCTTCTGCATGCAAAACAAACGCCCCACCTCCATGCTATCTCTCCGGCCCTGTCTGGCACTTCTGATGACCCATGAGCACAGATAAACTAAGGAATAAGTCCAGAGTAAGGGAGGTATGGCCCAAGTGTCAAACCAAACCACAAAATCACAATCACAAAATCAAAATCAAAAAATGATACATTGGGGCTGGAGAGATAGCATGGAGATATAGGGGGGAAAAAAAGATACTTTTAGTCCAGGAGAAAAAGAGCTGAACCCACGATTGAATATCCAAGGTTGAATATCTGATATGGCATGATTTGAATACAGGAGTGACCTCAGCTATGAGCCTAGAGTATACTTGAGCCAAGAGTAAGTCTGGGCATTTGAGGATGTAGTATAAAAACCCAAACAAAAAACTTGATGAAAGCTATAAGAAAAAGTCAAAGTAATAATAGTGCAATGTGAGAAAATAGTGTGTATTAGACTGGATGGAGAATTAGTACAGGTTAAGGTGTTTGTCCTGCATATAAAGAAGCTGATTTGATACCTATACCAAATATGGTCTCCTGAACAAATCCAGGAATGACCACGTAGCACAGAACTAGCAGTGAGCCATGAACATCACAGGATGTGACCTCAACTCCTCCAAATAAATAATTTCTAACAATTGGTATATATATGATGGACAGAATTAGCAGCATAATGGAACTCTTGACCAACACATAAAATAGTGTGTTAAAAATATCTGAGGACCACATAGTGTAGGGCTTAGGGCTCTTGACTTGCATTCCTTAGCACACTTGATCTGAGTACTTGATGGGAGTGACCCCAACATCCTGACAACTGCCAGATGTGACCCAACTTCTCCCCCAAAGAAAATGTCCTTTTTTGTTTTGTTTTGTTTTTTGGGCCACACCCATTTTGGACCATATGGGACACCGGGATTCGAACCAACCACCTTTGGTCCTGGATTGGATGCTTGCAAGGCAAACACCGCTGTGCTATCTCTCCGGGCCCGAAAATGTCCATTTTTGATTAACTAATTTCCAAAGGTTAATACAATGATACTAAAAGATTTTTTATATAATAAAATTTCAAAGCATGCATTTGGTAGAACAAGATATAATAAATTCAGCAAAATAGTAAGCAAAGTTAAATTAGTATTAATCATATATCTTGTAGAACTTGTGATACAAGTTGTGAGCCCTGTGATCCACAGATCCTGTAATTACCATAAGCAGTGCTGACATGAACTAGCCAGTCAGCTCTGCTCATTAAGCTCAAAAAAGCTGAGTTCAAATTCACCAGTAGACTAATCCATTTCTGGTGTTAAGTTTACTTTGAAAAGGATAAGACTTAAGGAACAAAAATCTAGAGAAATAGAAATACATTATAATTAAGGAGAGAAATCACACTTTAAAACTAGATACTAAAATAAAATAAATGGATGGCTGGAGTGGTAGGCACAGTGGTAGGACGTTTGCCTTCCATGTGCTAACCTAGGATGGACCGGGCTTCAATCCCCGGGAGTCCCATATGGTCCCCCAAGCCAGGAGTGATTTTTGAGCACATAGCCAGGAGTAACCCATTGTGGCCCAAAAGCCAAAAAATAATAAAAAAAAATAGGTACCAGGGTGATGGTGTAGTGGGTAGGGTGTTTGCCTTACATGAAGGTTTGATCCCTGGCATCTCACATAGTTTCTTGAGTTTGTCAGGAGTTAATTTCTGAGTGTAGACATAGGAATAGCTCCAGAGTACCTTTGGTTGTGACTCAAACAAAACAAACAAAGAAAAAATAAACAAGGTCTCATTGACTAGCTCACTAAATTCTTACCTGTCAGTTGCCAGAGTGGACCTGACCATTTATTAGTCAGCCACTTTGGCAACTGTCATTTTATACTATTGTGGTCCACTGCTATAGTGGTATCTTCTCAACTCAATAATTTTAAACCTCAAACTTTTTTCTTTTTGATGCCAGGGATTGAACCCAAGCCTTCACAGTTTCTAGTCAAGAACTCTGCTACTGGGCAGTATCTGTGATTCTTAGCTAATAATTTTCATTTTATTTATTTATTTATTTATTTATTTAAACAGAAAATTGCCTTCTTTGTTTATTTTGGTTTTTGGGTCACACTCAGCAGCACACAGTGGTTACTCCTGGTTCTGTGCTCAGAAATTGCTCTTGGCAGGCACGGGATTCGAACCACTATCCTTCTGCATGCAAGGCAAATGCCCTACCTCCATGCTATCTCTCAGGCCCTAGATAATGATTTTTAGAAAAAGTAAGTGCCCATCTTGGGTCTGGAGTGATAGTGAGTACAGGGGGTAAGGTGTTTGTATCACATGCAGCTGACCTGGGTTTGAACCTTGGAAACCCACATGGTCCCATGAACTCACTAGGAGATTGCTGACTACAGAGCCATGAGTAAGCTTTCAGCACAGCCAGATGTGACTCCCAAAAACAAAACCAAAAACAGAAGTGCACTTCAAGAATGTCAACCCCTCTAGTCTGGGGTGTTTCTTGCAGTTTCATAATATAGGTGATTTGCACTTGTAAATAATTACCCACACTTATTTGATGAGATTTTTAGACTGAGTCAACAGGCTTACAGGTAGTGGTCTAGACAACCACAAATAAGAAAACATCCCCTAAAAATCATTGCATTTTCCAAATTCCCTGAGAAAGAAAACTTCTACAACTCCAGGGAATTTGGTCTTTCTTTTAGTGACAACCTCAGAAGGGTAGAATTATTTTTATTTTTTGAGTCACACCCGGCAGCGCTCAGGGTTTACTCCATTTGGGATGCCAGGATTCAAACCACCGAACCATCAACCTTCTGCATGCGAGGCAAACACCCTACTGCTGTGCTATCTCTCTAGCCCTCTATCAATTTGTAAAATATTTTCATTTGACTGTATTGAAACAACTTTCTTCATATTACTGCAATACAAATTTCAAATTCTTTGAACAAATTATTTTTAGTGACTAAATATTCCAAAATCTTTTAATATTTGTAATATTTAATATTTTTATTATTTATTCTATTAACACTAATTTAAATTTTATCAAGTAATTAAAAACTTTGATAGCCAACAATAATGCTAGATAATTTCTATGAGAAGTGTGGACACAGAAATAATAAAACTATGTTGTAATCGTGGGGCTGGAGCAATAGTATAGGGGTAGGATGTTTGCCTTGCGTGTAGCAGACCTGTGAAGAAACAAGGTTTGATTCCTGGCATCCCATATGGTCCCCCAAGCCTGCTAGGAGCGATTTCTGAATACAGAGCTAGAAGTAACACCTGAACACCACCAGTTGTGGCCGTAAAACAAAACAAAACAAAACAAAAAACAAAAATTGTGTTGCATTTGTATTTTGTGTCATATATAAAAAGTGTCAGTTAATCATCTGAGTGCAAAAGATGTATTTAGGGGGCTGGAGTGGTTGCGCTAGAGGTAAGGCATCTATCTATCTGCCTTGCAAGTGCTAGCCTAGGACAGACAGCAGTTTGATGCCCTGGCTTCTCATATGGTCCCTGTAAGCCAGGATTTTTGAGTGCAAAGCCAGGAGAAACCCCTGAGCATAAATGGGTGTGCCTCCCCCCCCAAAAAAAGATATAATTAAAGTTACATATAAATCATGCTGATTTATATCTGATCATGCAGAAACATTTGAAAAATAAATTTTTTTCTCTGTAAAAGTTGATTAGGACATTTTTATAATACTTAAAAAAAAATCATCATCTAGACCAGATAGATTGTACAGGAGTTAAGGCACTGGACTTGGTTAGATCCCAGGCACCACATCTGGTCTTCTGAATGGTCATTCTACCTGGAATAATCCCTGAGCACAGAGCAGGAGTAAGTCCTTGGCACAGCTGGGAGTGGCTTACAGTCAAATATTTTTTTTTCTTTTAAGAAGCAATTTTCTTTTATCTCTATAATGTCCGTTTCATGTCTGCTTGTTTGGGACAACATCTATCAGTAAGTACTCAGGAATGACCCCTTGAAGAACTGAGGGAACATTTAGGGTGTCAGGGATGGAAACCTGGGAGGGCTCTAAATAAGGTCCTACCCATTGTTCTCCAGCCCCGCTCCCGTTTTATGTATACTTTTAATTGACTTAAATATAAACCTGAAAATTGCTTAGGTAAATATTCAAGTCAGATGAAATTGTATCTCTATAAAAATCTTTAATACAATGATTATTAAGTTCTGCCTATAATTAAGATGTGAGAAACAAATTACCAGTAGTCAAGAAAAATTTTCTATCTGCATGCTGCAAGAAACTTTTCTTGGGGCACTAAATAAGGCACTTACATTAAATCTATGATAATTCTTAGCTTTTAATAGCTTTTTATTTTTTGTGACTGACATACTCTATACACATCAGAGGAATCTAGCTTGAGAACTCTTCTCATTATAGTAAGATTTAATGATTATTTTTTGGCGACCATACCCAATGGTGCTCTGGGCTCAGCTCTTAGAGACTGACCTCTGTGAACCCCATGAAAGGAAAGCACAACACCTGCTGTGCTTTTGCTCTGGGCTTTGAAGCATTTTCTTTTACTTCTATACAGTCTGAATAAAAATCATCTGAGAATTGGAAATTAGGAAAAACAGATTTCACGTAATTGTTTAGAACATGTTGAATTATGCCACAGTCTAAAGTGATACGAAAGTAGCTTAGAAGAGGAAAATTTAATCTAGCTAGAAAAAGTGAATAGAGGATAAATAAGTTTTAAAGGTTGATTATGCATGTTATGAAAAAGCGGTCACTTGACGAGTTTAATTTACAAAATTGGTTTTAGGATGCAGATAATCCAGACAGTTACTGAACTAAGCAGTATTACTGGGATAAGTCTTGGAGAAGGAGAACTATTTTAGTAATGATATTTATTTAATAAAAAGGCTACAAAGTACTCATTTCCCCATACACATTTTTTTAAACCTTGCTCAATATTTAGAAATACGTTGGTAGGGCCCGGAGAGATAGCACAGCTATGCTTGCAAGGCAAACGCTGATCCAGGACGAAAGGTGGTTGGTTTGAATCCCGGTGTCCCATATGGTCCCCCGTGCCTGCCAGGAGCAGCCAGGAGTAACCCCTGAGCAATGTGAGGTGTGGCCCAAAAAACAAAAAACAAAACAAACAAAAAAAAGAAATACGCTGGTAATCTATACCCTAGGAACACAAAAATGCAATACAAAAATCCCTTCCTCACACCTATATTCATTGCAGCACTATTTATAATAGCCATACTCTGGAAACAACCAACATGCCCTTCCACAGATGAATGGCTAAAGAAACTATGGTACATATACACAATGGAATATTATGCAGCTGTCAGGAGAGATAAAATCATGAAATTTTTCTATATATGGATGGACATGGAAACTATTATTCTGAGTGAAGTAAATCAGAGAGAGATACACACAGAATAGTCTTGATTATCTATGGATTTTAAGAAAAATTAAAGACATTATTGTAATAATACCCAAAGATGAGGGCCGGAAGGACCGGCTCACTATATGAAACTCACCTCAAAGAGGGGTGAGTACAGTTAGAGAAATACTACCTAACAACTACTATGACAATGTTAATGAGTGAGAGGTAGAATGCCTGTTGGAATACAGGCAGGGGTGTGTGGGAGGAGGGAGATAGGGGGCATTGGTGGTGGAAATGTTGCACTGGTGAAGGGGGGGTGTATTCTTTTTGTGACTGAAACCCAACTACAGTCCTGTTTGTAATCATGGTGCTTAAAATAAAAATAAAAAATTTAAAATGTTGGTATTATCACTAAAGTACAGTTCATAATTGAAAGATACTTTACTTAAGGAGTACAAAAGCATGTTGAAATTTCTACTATTTAAAGACAATTATTGATACTATGGAGATGGATAGTGCACACACTTTGCATGCTCGAAGCCAAATCCTTGGCACCAAATGGTGTCTTGAACACCATCATAAAGACCTCCTGAACTCTTAGTTTGGAATAATCGCTGAGCACTGCCAGTTGTGGCTTCATAAACAAAATATAAATTTTTAATTATTAAAACATGTTATTAGGGGCCGGGCGGTGGCGCTACAGGTAAGGTGCCTGCCTTGCCTGAGCTAGCCTTGGACGGACCGCAGTTCGATCCCCCGGTGTCCCATATGGTCCCCCAATCCAGGAGCAACTTCTGAGCGCATAGCCAGGAGTAACCCCTGATCATTACTGGGTGTGGCCCAAAAACCAAAAAAAAAAAAAAAACATGTTATTAAATCTCATGTTTCTGAACCAATTGATTCACTTATTCACATGCTTTGCTTATGACCGCCCTTCATTCTCAGCTCTTTTTTGTTTTTTGTTTTGTTTTTTGGTTCACACCTGGCAGTGCTCAGGGGTTACTACTGACTCTGTACCCAGAAATTGCACCTATCAGGCTCAGGGAACCATATGGGATGCAGGGATTTGAAACACCATAGGTCCTTGGATTGGCTGCATGCAAGGCAAATGCCCTACTGCTGTGTTATCTCTCTGGCCCCTCCTCTCAACTCTTATTTACTATATGTCTGTCTAGCAATTGCCTGACACTTTGTTAGATTATGAAGGCCTAAACAGGGCCGGGAGAGATAGCACAGCAGCGTTTGCCTTGCAAGCAGCCGATTCAGGACCAAAGGTGGTTGGTTCGAATCCCGATGTCCCATATGGTCCCCCGAGCCTGCCAGGAGCTATTTCTGAGCAGACAGCCAAGAGTAACCCCTGAGCACTGCCGGGTGTGGCCCAAAAACCAAAAAAAAAAAAAAAAGAAGGCCTAAACAATGTTTATAAAACAGATGAGGAAAGGAAAACCAGTAATGAAGCAAAGCATCTAATTATAAGCTGTACAATGTGCTATGAAAGAGGTAAACAGAGTTGGAGAGACTCACTTGAGACAGGAAGTGGGGCACTGGATCCCAGAACACAGACCCAAGTGAGGCGAATGAATCACAGAAAGAGGGGAGGAAATGAGAAATATTCTTGGTGGAAAAATGAGGATGCAAATGCTGAGGTGAGAAGATTGTATAATCTTCAGGGTGATAAAAAAAAAAAAAAACTGAGGGGCTGCAGCAATACAAAGTGAAAAAGGAAGGATTAATTCAAGATATGTGGCATGGACTGACTAGATGAGGCAGGAGTAATGGTTAAAATTAGCATTTTATTTTAAGGATATTAAGCAATACTAATGAATCAGGAAACACTTTAAAAGTTTTTTCTTAAAAAAATAAAAGTTTTTTTTTTGGGGGGGGGCCGGGCGGTGGCGCTGGAGGTAAGGTGCCTGCCTTGCCTGCGCTAGCCTAGGATGGACCGCGGTTCGATCCCCCGGCGCCCCATATGGTCCCCCAAGAAGCCAGGAGCAACTTCTGAGCGCATAGCCAGGAGTAACCCCTGAGCGTCACAGGGTGTGGCCCAAAAACCAAAAAAATAAATAAATAAATAAATAAATAAATAAAAGTTTTTTCTTTATTCTGTGGTGAATGAAGTGGACAGACAATTCACAGAATATTATGAAAGATTTGAGGTTTTTATAACTTCGTAGGTGGGTAGCAACAATGATCTTGATTCTGATGAGGATAGCAGAAGTAAAAAAAAAAGGAGAGAATAGGGATATTGAAATAGAATTAAAACTTGAATCTCTTGGGGGCCGGAGAGCTAGCACAGTGGTAGGGCAATTGCCTTGCACACGGTCAACACAGGATGGGCTCCGGTTGGAATCCTGGCATCCCATATGGTCGCCTGAGCCCGCCAGGAGCAATTTCTGAGCGCATAGCCACACCCTGACCGCCACTGGGTGTGACCCAAACCCAAACAACAACAACAAAAACCCTTGAATCTTACCATCCTCTAAATATGCTCCAGAAATTTATTTTTATTTTGTTTTTGGGCCACACCTGGTGATGCTCAGAAGTTACTCCTGGCTCAGGCACACTGGAGATCTAACACCCAGGATCAAATCCAGGTTCGTCCTGTGTCAGCTGCGTGCAAGGTAAGTGCCCTACCACTGTACTATTGCTTCGGCCCCTCCAGAAATTGTTTAAACTCATAGAATTACTATATAAGCCAATCCCTCTTCCAACAAAATGAATTGTGTAAGTATGCTTACATAAAGTTACATAATTCACAATCATTTTCATTAACAATATTTGCAAGTGAAAAGAAGCAATAAGCTTGATGGAGATAAAGCCACTGCATATATGCTTAGAAAGACACATGATTTAGGAACATAAGGATATAAAGTGGGAATGCTAAAAATTATATATAGAAGTTTTCAGAAATCATACGAAAGAAATGTTTGTCCTGAACTCACTATCAAGTATTAAGACAACACAGGTGGCAGGGATGTGGTCCAATGATAGAACATGGAACTTAAACCTGAAATGTGTAAGGCACTGGGTTCAATACAAACACAGAAGATAAGCAATCAAGATATGTGTTCAAGGGCTCGGAGAGATAGCATGGAGGTAAGGCATTTGCCTTTCATGCAGAAGGACTGTGGTTTGAATCCCGGCATTCCATGTGGTCCTTTGAGCCTGCCAGGAGCGATTTTTGAGTGTAGAGCCAGGAGTAACCCCTAATTGCTGCTGGTTGTGACCCCCCCCCCCAAAAAAAAAGTGTTCAAGAAAGAACAGGGGCTTGAAGAACAAGCCAAATTCCCATGTATTCTTCCGTGGGAAGGAATCATTGCTTTACAAGTATATTTGCAAATCTGGCCTATATTAAACTCATTCTTGTATGAGTTTAGTGAAAGTGAGACATGACATATGATGTTCTAATAAGTTATTGAACACCCACTTCAATATTTGCTTGGTTTGCCAATTTATTAACTGCTTGTTCCTTGTCTGAGAAAGGATCAGTATAAAAATAAAAAGAAAGAATTAAGAAAACCAGAAATGTGATAGGGAAAACATATTGATTTTTTTAAATGAGAATTGCATTTTAAAGAATTTATAGGTTAAAAACTCATTTTCCATAAGTTTTTATCAAGAAATATGGTGCCCTACCCACTGTTCTCTCTCTCTCTCTCTGTCTCTCTCTGTCTCTCTCTGTCTTTCTCTCTCTCTCTGTCTCTCTCTGTCTCTCTGTCTCTCTCTGTCTCTCTCTGTCTCTGTCTCTCTCTCTCTCTCTCTCTCTCTCTCTCTCTCTCTCTCTCTCTTTCTCTCTCTCTCTCTCTCTCTCTTTTGGTTTTTGGGTAACACCCAGCAGCGCTCAGGGGTTACTCCTGGCTCTATGCTCAGAAATCATTCCTGGCAGGCTCAGGGAACCTTATGGGATGCAGGAATTCAAACCACTGCCCTGGGAGGGATTTTGTTGTTTTTTATCTTTTTGCCCCACCCTGAGTTGCTTGGGGTTTAGGGGAAAGTGGTGTTTGAGAAAGGAGGCAAAGTTGTGGCCAGTGCACAGAACTGAACTGGGTCTTGTTCAGGCAAACATATTCTCTAGCTCTTGGAGTTGTCTCCCAGTTCTTCTAAACATTTTCAGTTATACTATAATAGCTTGATGCAAGGATTTAATATTGCGTCCGTCGAATTTACTTTGTATTTTAAAAATTTGCGAACTGGATCTACCTAAAACCTCCAAGGGCTTTGCATTAGCTTCTAGAAAAAGTTTCATTTCTTCAGCAAGACATTGAACACACTTCAAATCTTGCTTTGGTCTTACCAACTCTATCTCTTGTTCCACTATAACTTTTAGACTTTTGAAATCCATTGTAATTTACAAAATAGTTGCTGTGTTTTTTTAGATTTCTATTATTTAGTTTTTTATCTATGAAATATATTTAACTTCCCCCAAATATAAAAAGTAATTGTTGAACGGCCTAGGTTGGGCTTAAATCCCTGTCCTTCAGGCTTGGGAGGGTCTCTCTCTCCCTTCCTGGAGCAGGATTTTTAGCAGCACGGGCGGGCAGCTGGCAGACCTCCGCATGTGCCAGCGGCCTTTTGGCCTGGCCTAGGGCAGGGGGGGCCCGGACCTGGGTCACCCGGCCCCCCTCTCCCCCTTTCCTCCGGATCTCCAGGTGGGTTTCTGGGAGGAGCTGATGGGGCACCCTGGGTTTTTCCCCACTCCCAGGCCGGGTCTGGGGACCGGCCTAGGTTGGGCTTAAATCCCTGTCTTATGCTCCTCCCAACCACCTGTACCCCAGATTTACCCTTCTTACCTTCAGTAACAAACAGTTTTAATCTCTGTCCAAAGACATACAGTAGACCTTACAAATCTCAGAACTATTTAGAAGGACATAAATCGAACACATATTGAACACATATATATTTTGAATATTTTATGATTATTTTCTTTAACTACTGTAACTCTCTATATATTCTTCTACCATCATTTTTCTATCCACTTTTCATCTTGTCTTTTCTTTGTAAGCTGTATAGTAAGGATTGTTGGTGGAACTGTCCCTCAGTTTGATGCCTATGATTGAACTATGTCATGGAAATTGCTGGTCTTGTTCCTATTGCCTCCAAATGCACCAATAACGCTTCATGGCATTGATCCCTGTTTGCATAGACACATTAAAATGGGAAAACACTATACATACAGATTAGTTATTATCTAATAAATCTCATTACAATGTACCTTACACCCTGAACATTGATATAATGACCTGGCACAGGCCTCAGATGAATGGGCATTCTCCATTCACACTGGAACCAGGCACGCTATCTACGAAACATCCAAGGTCTTTTATAGCAACAGTTGGAAGCAGTCCTCTACCAGGAAAGACACTACCAAGGGTCTGACATCGACCTCCTAAAAAGACACCTCCGTTTACACTGAGAAGACGTGACAACAACAATGACCTGCGATAAGACGTGACAACAACAATGACCTGCTCTACAGGACATGGTTCTCTCTATTGCCCCTTAAGTGTGAGATGAAACGAGAGAATGCTCTGCACCATCCTGACTGCTATATGAGACATGTAGACTCCAGGATCTTTAATACAGAAGCATGATACCAACAACAGAGACTATGTGAGGAATGGAGGTGTATTGCCACTACAGACGATGACTTGAATTGGACAAACTAGTTTGCCTGGAGCCTAGAGTCAGTCCTGTGCCAGAAAACTTCAGGGGTAGGGTCTCCATCTATTTAGACCATAATTTGTCTTTCCATGTCCCTTATGTTTTGGTGGGCCTATGCAAACAAATGCCACTTTAATATCGTTTTTTACTATGGTCCCTTGACTCCAATCCTTAAGAAAAACAACCCACTAAAACTTTTGAGGTTAATTTAAACTAGTAAGCATGTGCATGGATCTAGATAAATGTACTTTGCCCTCAATGTTTAAAGAGTTACATAAGTCTAATATCTTTAGATTATATGGTGTGCTGCTAAGAAATAATATGTACTACAACGGGGGATTTGAGGGACAAAGTAATTGTATGGTACATGGGTTCAGTTTTGTTTTTCTTAATGTTCTTTGGCTGAAAGTATAAGGCTGGGATATCATCGATGGGACTACTGAGAATCCTGTTTATGGGTGATTGGGCTTCCACTGTAACTTTACCCTGTCCTCTTTCTTTGCATCTTTGTTGTCATAATTAAAATAAAAAAATTAAAAAAAAAAAGTAATTGTTACTTTCATGAGTTTTTTTTAACATCCTCATTTTCTGTGCTTCCACAATACCTTGTACATCTCTTTTGAAACATTATTGCATTTTAGTAATCACTTGGGGAGGTCTATATTCCTCATATACTATGTCCTATTAATTTACCTATTATTAACATGTACTTGGCACATAGTCAGAAATTATTCAGAAATTCTTTTATATTCATGATATTTTGCTGCTATTATTTCACACTTGATTTAAGAATGTGTAGATGACTGTACGAGTATTTTGTATTTCACAGAAACCCTGAGAACTTGGATCAGACAGTGAGATTAGAAGGTAAAATCATGAAAATGATGATAGACTGGCTTATCATGGAGAGTATCACCGAAGAGGACAAATTGTTTATTAGATTTTCTCTATATTTAAATATTTCTCCCTAAGTGCCATCAATAATTTCGTTTACATTTCTGTTTAAAAAAATCTTATTTGTTCTCCTAGAGGTGAATAACAAGACAAATAAACTGACAAAAAAGTATCAGTGACTCATAAATTATTGATCTAGTACAGATTCACCCAAAGTGATACTAGCATGCTGATCTTTTTGGCAAAGCCTTTGCAGAAAATTCTAGACTGAATTTCTCCTCTTTTATCATCCTCCTATTTATGTACTATACAGCAGACAAAAATAATGCCCCGAGAAAATATCAAATGGTTCATTTGCTATATTAGTCTCATATTTTAAGACTTACAAAAATGTAAACCTTAAGATTAAATTAGTTTTAAGGAAACCAGCTTCTTAATTTGTATTTTGTTGGTTATATAAAATACACTCAAATTAAAATTAAAACTTAATTAAAAAGAGTATGGCAGGCTTTCTGTTGAAGTGTGGGTGATCTCTATATTTACTGAAATTGAGTGGTACTGATAATTATTAAGAACACATTTTAGGGACCGCTCCAGTGGAGCAGCGGTAGGGCATTTGCCTTGCATGTGGCTGACCCAGGACAGACTGCGGTTTGATCCCCCGGAGTTCCATATGGTCACCCAAGCTAGGAGCAATTTCTGAGTGCATAGCCATGAGTAACGCCTGAGCATCACCAGGTGTGGCACCCCCAAAAGAAACAAACAAACAAAAAAAGGAACAAATTTTATATTTGTGGCTTTCAATCAATTACAGCCTTTTTGACAATGGGAAAATGGCAATTATAATAGGACTTAATTTAGAATGGTAATTAGTGTGTAACTATCACCTCACAGTTGTGATTTTGTCATGTGACCACACCAAATTTGTAACATGAAAAAAAATTAGGTTTTTATATTTTGGCATCTGGATTCTTCAGAAAAATTATTTTAAAGGCTTTTTTTTTCTTGGTTTTGGGGCCACACCTGGTGATGCTCAGGGGTTACTCCTGGCTCTGCACTCAAAAATCGCTCCTGGCTTGGGAGACCATATAAGACGCTGGGGATGGAACCCAGGTTCATCCTGGACAGCCACATGGAAGGCAAACGCCCTACTGCTTGCATCACCGCTCTGATCCCAGATTGTATGGCTTTGGAAAATTTCTGAGCCTCTATTATATTCTGGTAATGGTAAGGGTGAGTTTCTACCACCATAAAAATGTATAGGTGAATGCTGCTCTTGAGAGTGATGATATGAGATATGTTTTCTGTTGGATGCAATGGGATCCTGAGGAATGATATATATACCGTATTTTTCACTCTATAAGATGCAAGATGCTTTTAGACTAGGAAAACAAGAAAAATATCCTAAAGCAAGTGGTGTAGTAAAATATTTAATAAACACTGTGCAAGAGGTGGTCAGGAGACGGTGGCTGGAAACAACCAGACTGAGGCCAAATTATATTTACAATATGCCAGTCCATAGCTGGTTTAACACATTTACTTAACTCTAACTCTTTTTTACATCAGAAAATAAAAAAATTAAAAAATACTTTTTTGTTAATATAAAAAAAGTCGTAGCAGCAATCAAATAGTCTTAAACTCTATGTGATGGTGAAAGTGCTAACCTGATTGCTCATACCATGTGGTATGTCTGCTCAATAAAGGAGAGTAACACTGCGGATGTCAAGTGATTAGTATTTTCTCCCCTGCACCCAGGCTTTTGCTCCATAAGACACACTGCCCCCCAAAGATGGGGGTAAATGTGTGTCTGTGAGGGGTCAAAGATTAGGGCAGAAGTAAAGCCATGTCACAGTGATCTTTCTAAGGATGACTCAGAACCTGAAAGAATACAAGAATTTCTGGAGCCACATTTTGGACCAGACATTCCCAGTAATTTGGTAACTGTATAAAAAGAACAGGAATATTTTTTCTATATGTTACTATTTTCCAGAAGGATCAAGAATGGAAAATTCTATGGTAATGAAATATCCTTTGAAATAAAAATCAAGAGTCAATAGCACAGCAGGTAGGGAATTTGCTATGCAGGAGGCTCCACCCAGGTTTGATCCCAAACAACCTATATGGTCCTCCGAACCTGCCAAGATTAATTTCTGAGCACAGAGCCAGGAGTAAACCCTGAGCACTGCCAGGTGTGGCCCACAAACAAACAAACAAACAAAATCAAACAACCCAAAAGACTAAATTGTAACTAATCAACACATTTAGTTGACTGAAGTTTAGACATTTAATGAAAGGAATTGTAGTCTTTTTATTGTCTATGCTGAGGAATCTGTAATCTGTTAGTCTGAATATCTGTGCTTCTAGTATTCTGCTTTTAACCAAATGAGGGACAGAGGTAGCACAGCAGTAGGGCATTTGCCTTGCATGCGGCTGCCCCGGGAGGGATCCAGTTTGATTCCCCGCATCCCATGTGGTCCCCCAGCCTGCCAGTGGTGATTTCTGAGTGCAGAGCCAGGAGTAACCCCTGAGCGCACCCAAAACAATCAATCAATCAATAAATAAATAAATAAAGTCAAGAAAAAAAATTAAACATTGAATTGTGAAAAGCAAGGAAAGAAAAGGATATAATCTATGTCAATGAGCACTCCTAGATTGATTAAATGGGAATCATAAAAAAAACCTTATGTTTATAAATTTCATTAAATAAAGAAATGAGGAACCAAAGAGATAGCACAGTGGTAGGGAGGGAGGGATCCGGTTCAATTCCTGGAATTCCATATGGTCCCCAGCCTGCCTGGGGCATTTCTGAGTGCAGAGCCAGGATTAACCCCTGAGCGCTGCTGGGTGTGGCCCTAAAACCAATCAATCAAGTTTAAAAAATAAATAAAGAATTAAGAAATGAGATCACTAATTTGATACCCTACAAAGATTTTTCTGTTTTTTTTTTTTTTTTGTCTTAAAAAATACTGTCATTACCATTAAAATAATCTGAACCAAGTAAGTAGATTCATTCCCCTATAAAAATTACACTCTCAAACTGGGTAATAGTTTTGTTTGGTTGTCCACATACCAATTTTCTCTTCCTTTCCTCTCCTATAAACTTTCAATGAATTTATTATTATTATTATTTTCTTCGGGCCACACCCGTTTGATGCTCAGGGGTTACTCCTGGCTAAGCACTCAGAAATTGCCCCAGGCTTGGGGGGACCTTTTGGGACGCCCGGGGATCGAACCACGGTAGTGATCTTTCCTTGGCTAGTGCTTGCAAGGCCGACACCTTATCTCTAGTGCCACCTTGCCGGCCCCAGCTTTCAATGAATTTAAAACTCTACTTTCCTACAAAGGATAGGAATTAAAAAAAAAAAAAGGAATGTTAAATTATGAACTATTTTAAACTTCCTTATCTACAAAGCCACTGAGTTATGTGAGGACATGGTGAGGAGTCTATCATCTGAAGCCTACTATAATCAAGTTTATTCATGGATGTTGATCTTGAACTCTAGATTACAGAATGGATACCAGCAAAAACTAGGACATCATGATTTCAGTTTTGATTGTTGAACACCCATCAAGTCAGTGCAGCATGGGCATAAGATGTGTTCTGGGAAGAGTACTTCCTGGGCTGGAGAGATTTTATAGCAGATAGGTCCCTCGCCAAATATGTGACTGACTTGGGTTAGATCCTCAGGATGCCATATGATCCCTTGAACACCTCAAAGGGAGTGATTCCTAAGCAAAAAGGCAGGAATAACTCCTGAACGTTGTGTGATGCAGCCCCACTCAAAACAAAACACACATACAGAAAGTTTCTCTGAGGCTTTAGCATGCATAGCTATCTAAATAGACCAGGAAATCCCAAGTGTCTCTGGAGCCTCTGTCTCTTTCTTGTAGTGAGATGAAGCCATACTGCAGCCAAGTCCTCTCCTGTGATACTAGTACACATAGGATCCAGAGATTTACTTCTGTATTAATGACCACAGTACATACACATAGCCCAGATGGGAACTGAGTGTGGTGCCAGGTGGTAAACAGACTGACATTTCCATGGTGAATGCAGTTTGGGAGAGAAGCAAAGGAAAAAGCTTGGCCATTTCTCTCCAGACTGCACTCATGACTAAGCCAATGGCCATTTTTTGATTAGGTTTAGGGCTAAGTGTTTTAGCCTATCTAAATCTGTCCATGTGTCTGTCATAGAATACTACAAACTGAGGGTTTATAAAAGCCTCAATTTATTTCTCATTGCTCAAAATGTGTAAGTCTAATTTCAAAATATCAGCACAGTCCAGAGAAGGCCTGGCTCCTTGTTTCCAGACTTTCCTGTGTGCCCTAAGATGGTGAAGAAACTCAGAGGCTTTAGTTAGACCACTAATTTCATAATGGGGTCACATTTCTTTTTTGTTGTTGTTGTTTTTGGGTCACACCCGGCAGCGCTCAGGGGTTACTCCTGGCTCCACGCCCAGAAATCGCTCCTGGCAGGCTCGGGGGACCATATAGGATGCTGGGATTCAGACCTTCTGCATGAAAGGCAAATGCCTTACCTCCATGCTATCTCTCTGGCCCTGGGGTCACATTTCTTGACTTAATTACCAGCTAATACAAATATCATATAGCATATTAGAATGTCAACATATGGGGCCGGAGCGATAGCCCAGTGGTAGGGTGTTTGCCTTGCACACGGCTAACCCGGGACATACTTTAGGTCGATCCCCAGCATCCCATATGGTCCCCCAAGCCAGGAGCAATTTCTGAGTGCATAGCCAGGAGTAACCCCTGAGTGTTAAGGGTGTGGCTCAAAAACAAAACAAAACAAAAAGAATGTCAACATATGAAATTTGGGGGTATCACACATTCAGCTGGGAGAAAAGACCACAGCAAAATAATGGAGGGATTGGTGTATACTTTATAATTGTAAAATAATGAATTTAGAGATAGCAAGCACAGTGGTATGGCATTTGCCTTGCATGCAGCTGACCAGTGTTTGATCCCAGCATCTCATATTATCCTTTGAGCCTGCCAGGAGTAACCCCTGAGCAAGGCCAGGTTTGGCCCCAAAACGGAAAAAAACAAAAACAAAAACAGAAACCTTTAATACCATTTTAAACTAGGATACTTCAATTACAAATAAATTTTAGGAAATACAGAGAGCTTGTACAGGCTGACCCAAGTTTGATCCCCAGCACCACATGTGGTTACCTGAGTCCCACTAGGAATAATCCCGTAACACATCTGGGTGTGGTTTAAAAATTAAACAAACAAAACATTTAAGAGTGTAATTACCTCTCTCAATACTCTCACCCAACCATTAAGACTATTACCTAGAGACATGTGTATTATTTCTACTGGAACTCATGTAAAGAAATTTGAGAATGATGAGACTATTTGGGGCAGAAGTTTCAGAAAACACACATTTAAAGCTTGATATTTATGAAACTTAAACAGAAACAGGCCAAGGAGATAGTTATAGTTACTAAGATGATTAATTGCCTTGCATGCAGTCAACCCTGTTCAATCTCCATTAACACTTGTTCTTCCAGACACTCCTGGGAGTAAACCTTGAGCACTACTGCCTGTGCCCCTCCCTCCACCAAAGAGGTAAAAGAGAAAATTAAAAACAAATAAACAGAGAGTAATGCATATACGTTGCATGTAGTCAACCCAGGTTTGATTCCAGAATCCCATATATTCCCTTGAGCACCATCAGGAATAATTCCCAAGTACAAAGCCATGAGTAAACTTAGAATTGTCAGATGTGGTCCACACTCCACAAAAAGACAACAAATTCCAGTTAATTCCTGACATAATCAGACACAATGCAACCAACTCTTTCTACTGCATTGACTGCTTAATGTCATTCTTTAGTTGAGGTACAACCAAAATGCAACAAACCGAGGGATTGTGGTTCTAAAATAGCTATACTATATGGGGACAGAAATCTAAACTAGATTTCATGCGTCTGTGCCAACAAAAACTTTATTTTTAGAACATCTGTGTAATTGGTTATTTATAAGAAGGAAGCACAATGACCTTTGACTTTTACTATTAAGCATAGACACATGAAGACTAACACTAAAAACTACTTAATTATTACAGCCAATTCATTCAAACCTGAATCATCAATAGGGCCAAATTATTTGATGACAGCCACAACTGCAACAAAAGCAACACATTCCATCAATCGGACTAAATAAGTAAATAAATACTCTTTAAAAAATTAAGAGGGTATGGTCATTAAGAAATATTGGAAGGGCCCAGAGAGATAGCACAGCAGCGTTTGCCTTGCAAGCAGACGATCCAGGACCAAAGGTGGTTGGTTTGAATCCTGGTGTCCCATATGGTCCCCCGTGCCTGTCAGGAACTATTTCTGAGCAGACAGCCAGGAGTAAGCCCTGAGCACCACCAGGTGTGGCCCAAAAACCAAAAAAAACAAAAAACAAAACAAACAAACAAACAAAAAAAAACAGAAAGAAAGAAATATTGGGAATATTGGGAATAATGAGCTTTGTATGACACAAATTTAGTTTTGAAACAAAGTATTTGTATATGTGTAGAACAAAAGCCAGAAAACATACATCAGATTTCACATAGTATCTGCTTTTAAGCAATATAGATGATGAACACCCTATTTTCTACTTTATATTTACTGTATCTTTCAAATTATACACTTGTATTGCTTTTGCATAAGAGAAAGATTCTGTCAATTTGTATTCTTTATTTTATTCTCGCATCCCATATGGTCCTCTGAGCCTAGAAGGAGTGATTTCTGAGCAAAGAGTCAGGAGTAACTCTTGAGTACTGCTGGGTGTGACCTTCAAAAGTGAATGATGTTTGTATTCCAGTTTCTGGTATTACATTGTATAACATGTTATTTCTGGACTTTGATAAATAGGGGGTCTTTTGAGAATTAGTATATAAATTCATGAACAGTATTCCTTCTTTTTGGTAGGTCTACATATCAAAGACTGGTTCTACTGATTTTGGGGGGGGGGGGGTTTCACATCCAGCAGCACTCAGTGGTTACTCTATCCCCAGAAATCACTGCTGGCAGGCTCAGGGAGCCATATAGGATGCCGAGATTTGAACCACCAACCTTCTACAGACAAGGCCTTACCTCCATGCTATCTCTCCGGCCAGTTCTACTGATTTTAAGATGTGAAATATTCTAATATCATGTCTAATCTGGGATTAGAATGCAGATAACTGGGGCCGGGAAGGTGGCGCTAAAGGTAAGGTGTCTGCCTTGCAAGCGCTAGCGTAGGATGGACCGCGGTTCGATCCCCCGGTGTCCCATATGGTCCCCCCAAGCGAGGGGCGATTTCTGAGCGCATAGCCAGGAATAATCCCTGAGCGTCAAACGGGTGTGGCCCAAAAACCAAAAAAAAAAAAAAAAAAAAAAAAAAAAGAATGCAGATAACTTGGGAGGGGGACTGGAGAGAGAGTATTTCAGGTTGGAGCTTGCCCAGAATGTGGTCGACCTGGGTTCAACTTTGGCATTCCTATGGTCTCCCAAGCACTACCCGGAGTGCCTAGAGGAGAAAGTTTGAGCTAGGATGCAGATATCTTTTATGTGGAGTGGAGGGGGACAGACCCATTGGTGCTCAGGGCTTACTCCTATTTCTTTTTTTTTTTTTTTTTTTTTGGTTTTTGGGCCACACCCGGTGACGCTCAGGGGTTACTCCTGACTATGCGCTCAGAAGTCGCTCCTGGCTTGGGGGACCATATGGGACGCCGGGGGATCGAACCGCGGTCCGCCTCCTAGGCTAGCGCAGGTAAGGCAGGCACCTTACCTCTAGCGCCACTGCCCGGCCCCTCCTATTTCTATGGTTCATGAATCACTCCTTATGGGTGTGGAGTGCCCATATGGGATGCCTGTGGTTGAACCTGGGTCAGCCATGTGCATGGTTGGTGCTCTAAACACTGTACTGTCTCTGGACCTGCAAATTAACTTTAAACAAAGTTTTGGGAATAGTATGTGGCCCCGTTGTTCGCATGCTTCAAATGTTTGAGACCCTGAGTTAGCATTTCCTCACATCCCCAAAAAACATAGCAACCTCATACAAAAAAATAAAGTGAACTAAAAGTTTTTTTCTTAGACTGGAAATTATAAACATGACAGAATTAAAACAACCCCCCCCCACTCATACCTGTGCCCTAGATCCCACCCTTGGAATGAATAGAAGTTCACAGTTCCTTCAGTCTGTAGAAATCCCTGATTTTGGACCCACAGGTCGGTAAAGTCTACTCACTCTTAGTCTCTCGGAGTAATTCCAGTCAGTGGGATCCTTCTTACAGCTCTCCTCTCAGCAATGAAAGTAGCTCACTCAAATCGCCTCACTTTTATAGTGATATGGGTGTGGCAAATCTCCTCCCACTCCTTAATCTCATTTCTTTTTTTTAAAATTTATTTATTTAGGTTTTTGGGTCACACCAGTGGCTCTCAGAAGTTACTCCTGACTCTGTGCCCTGAAATCGCTCCTGACAGGGTAAGGGGACCAAGTGGGATGCCAGAAATTGAACCTGGGTCCATCCCAGGTTGGCCACATGCCCTACTGCTGTGCTATCAGGAAGGCCCCCTATCTCATTATTTCCTATTTTTGTTTGTTTTGTTTTTGTTTGTTTGGGGGCCACACCCGTTGACGCTCAGGGTTTACTCCTGTCTATGCGCTAAGAAATCGCTCCTGGTTCAGAGGACCATATGGCACTCCGGGGATCGAACCCAGATCTGTCCTGGGCAGCCACGTGCAAGGCTAACGCCCTATTGCTGTGCAATCGCTCCTGCCCCTATCTCATTATTTCTTTTTTTTTTTTGGTTTTTGGTTTTTGGGCCACACCCAGTAAAGCTCAGGGGTTACTCCTGGCTATGTGCTCAGAAGTTGCTCCTGGCTTGGGGGACCATATGGGACACCGGGGGATCGAACCTCGGTCCGTCCAAGGCTAGTGCAGGCAAGTCAGGCACCTTACCTTTAGCGCCACCGCCCGGCCCCCCTATCTCATTATTTCTAAAGAAACAGTTTTCACACTTCTGTTACTATACTCTAAGAAGGATCCATAATTTAGCACTTTGTTTGGGTTTTATTATATAGACTCAAAAGGAAGGGGACCCGAAGGATAGCACAGTAGACAGGGCGTTTGCCTTGTACACCTTTGACCCAAGTTCAAACCCATATATCCCATTTGGTCTCCTAGCCACCGCCTCCCCCACCTCCTCCCCCTCTTCCTCTATGCACTTCTCCTCCTCTCTTCCTCCACTTCATCTCAGGGCCTCACACATGAAAGGCAAATTTTTTACTGAGTTCTTTCCCCATTCATAAAGATTAAAAATACTTTCTTTAGTGCTCTAAAATTTTGCCTTGTTCAAAATAATTAAATCAGGAGTATCTTTTTTTTTTTTTTTTGGTTTTTGGGCCACAGCCGGCGGTGCTCAGGGGTTACTCCTGGCTATCTGCTCAGAAATAGCTCCTGGCAGGCACGGGGGACCATATGGGACACCGGGATTCGAACCAACCACCTTTGGTGCTGGATCGGCTGCTTGCAAGGCAAACGCCGCTGTGCTATCTCTCCGGGCCCAATCAGGAGTATCTTAAAACTTCTTTTCTGAACATAAAAATGGACTGATCTGTGTTAAGTGATAGGAATGAACCAGTACATGCTCTTGAGCTCTATAAAACTCATAGGACAGAGCGGAGACAAATAACCAAATGAATGTACATTTTATAGAAAGGCTGTGGGATATTATTTGTTCTTTCTATTACATTAGAACTATTTATTATGAGATGTATATAATGTTAGAATTGAGACATATATTGTCACATTAAAAGTTGGAGATTTGGGCCCGGAGAGATAGCACAATGGCGTTTGCCTTGCAAGCGGCCGATCCAGGACCAAAGGTGGTTGGTTCGAATCCCGGTGTCCCATATGGTCCCCCGTGCCTGCCAGGAGCTATTTCTGAGCAGACAGCCAGGAGTAACCCCTGAGTACCGCCGGGTATGGCCCAAAAACCAAAAAAAAAAAAAAAAAAGTTGGAGATTTAGGGGCCAGTGAGGTGGCGCTAGAGGTAAGGTGTCTGCCTTGCAAGCACTAGCCAAGGAAGAACCGCGGTTTGATTCCCCCCCCCCCCCAGCGTCCCATATGGTCCCCCACCCCAAACCAGGGGCAATTTCTGAGTGCTTAGCCAGGAGTAACCTCTGAGCATCAAACTGGTGTGACCCGAAAAACCAAAAAAAAAAGTTGGAGATTTAGGGGGCCAGAGAGATAGCATGGAGGTAAGGCATTTGCCTTGCATCCAGAAGGACAGAGGTTCGAATCCCGGCATCCTATATGGTCCCCCAAGCCTGCCAGGAGCGATTTCTGAGCATAGAGCCAGGAGTAACCCCTGAACACTGCCTGGTATGCCCAAAATAAAAATAAACAAAATAAAAAGTTGGAGAGTTGGGACCTAATTCTCAGGCATTAGGGTGTTTGCCTTGCATGCACTAACTTAGGATGGACTGCGGTTTGATTCCCAGGCATCCCATATGGTCCTCCAGCCAGCGGTGATTTCTGAGTGCATAGCCAGGAGTAACCCCTGAGCGTCACCAGGTGTGGCCCAAAAATTCAAATAGATAAATAAATAAATAAAAGTTGGAGAGTTGAGGGCCATAGCTCAGTGGGTAGGTCATTTGCTTTGCACATGGTAAACCCAGGTTCCATCTCTGGAATCCCATATAGTCCTTTCGTCAGGAGTAATTCCTGAACACATAGCCAAAAAGTAACCTCTGAGTGCAGCTTGGTGTGACCCCAAAACAACAACAACAAGTTGAACAACAAAAAGCTAGGCCAGAGCAATAATACATTGAGTATAGTACTTGCCTTGCACCAACCAACCTGGGTTCAATCCTCAGCATCCCATATGGACCCTTAACCAGTGTAAAATATACTTTCTGAATGTGGCACAAAAAGTGAGAAACAAAACAAAAGTAGGAGAGTTATATTCAAAGCCTGGTTGTCTAGCTCCAGATTTCATCTTTTTTTCCCCTAAATAGTAGAACATTGATTAATTTATTCATAAAACACTCAGAGACAAAACACTCAAAGATCAGTGAAAACAAATTTTTTTTTTTTGGTTTTCAGGTCACACCCGGCAACGCTCAGGGTTACTCCTGGTTCTATACTCAGAAATTGCTCCTGGCAGGCGCGGGGAACCATATGGGATGCCTGGATTTGAACCACCATCCTTCTGCATGCAAGGCAAACTTCCTACCTCCATGCTACCTCTCTGGCCCCTGAAAATAATTTTAATCAAATAATTGTAAATTTATCCCTAGATATCTTGCTTTGTATTAGGAAATGACATTGTAGTCCATTTCATCTTTTAATTGGGAGGACTTCAGAACATTAAGGCTGCCTTGTAAAAGAGAAAGAGATAGGACAAGAGAGAACAGAGAAGGGGACGGGACAGAAATAGATAAAGTTTTGTGGAATAATCAAGTGTCCCACTTATGCACAGATTTGAAAGTATCTGAAGGGTTTTTATTGCTGCTTTTTTTGTTTGTTTGTTTTTTGGGCCACACCTGGCGATGCTCAGGGGTTACTCCTGGCTGTCTGCTCAGAAATAGCTCCTGGCAGGCACGGGGACCATATGGGACACCGAGATTCAAACCAACCACCTTTGGTCCTGGATCGGCTGTTTGCAAGGCAAACGCAGCTGTGCTATCTTTCCGGGCCCCATTGCTGCTTATTTTTGAATTTTGGGGTTACATGCTGTGGTTCTGGGATTACTCATGACCCTGATCTCTGGCTTTGAATTATAATAAATATGTAATTATGAAAAAGTAAATTATAAGCCTCTAAAGCCGTTGCCACTTATAAAAATACTGAGTTTCACTCTCTGTCTCTCTCTGTCTCTGTCTCTGTCTTATCTCTGTCTCTCTCTCTGTTTCTGTCTCTCTCTGTTTCTCTCTCTGTTTTTGTCTCTGTTTCTCTCTCTGTCTCTCTCTCTCTCTGTCTCTCTCTGTCTCTGTCTGTCTGTCTGTCTGTCTGTCTGTCTGTCTCTCTCTCTCTCTCTCTTTTTCGTAGGAGCTCTGAGGAATACTCATGGTTCAGCCTTTGGAGTCACTTATTTTTTTTGGCCGCACCCAGCAGTGCTCAGGGTTTTCTTCAGGCCCTGCTATCAAAAATCATTTCTGGGGCCCGGAGAGATAGCACAGCGGCATTTGCCTTGCAAGCAGCTGATCCAGGACCAAAGGTGGTTGCTTCGAATCCCGGTGTCCCATATGGTCCCCCGTGCCTGCCAGGAGCTATTTCTGAGCAGACAGCCAGGAGTCACCCCTGAGCACCGCCGGGTGTGACCCAAAAACCAAAAAAAAAAAAAAAAAAAAAATCATTTCTGGCAAACTTGGGTAACCATACAGGATGCTGGGAATCAAACATGGGTTCATCCCTGGTAGGCTGAGTGCAAGGTAAATGCCCTACTGCTGTGCTATCTTTCTGGCCCCTCTGGAGTCACTTCTTTGGTCAGGCCATCACTTAGGAGCTAGAGATTGATCTGTGTTGGGCTTTTGTATGTTAAATCCACACTCAAGCTGGCTGATATCTCTCCCTGGCCTCAGAAACTATTGTTTAATACTCTAATGTTGAGAAAAATTTTCAGGAAAAGATAATCAGATATATGGAATTCAGCTTCATTGTTGAACTGAGGGAAAAAAAACTTGCAGTTTATGGGGGAAAGTGTATTTTTTTTTTTTTTTTTGGTTTTTGGGTCACACCCGGCAGCGTTCAGAGATTCCTCCTGCCTCTATGCTAAGAAATCGCTCCTGGCAGGCTCGGGGGACCATATGGGATGCTGGGATTCGAACCTCTGTCCTTCTGGATGCAAGGCAAATGCCTTACCTCCATGCTATCTCTCCGGCCCCAGGAAAATGTATTTTTTGTTTGTTTTTTTGTTTATGGACCACACCTGGTGTCACTCAAGGGTTACTCCTGGCTCTGCTCTCAGAAATAGCTCCTGGCAGGCTCTGGGGACCTTATGGGATGATGGAATCAGACCCGGGTCTGCCCTGGGTCAGCTGCATGCACGACAAAACCCTACCACTATGCTAGCTCTCTGGCCCCCAAAATATATTATAAAGATTACAATAGATCTCCATTTATATAAAAGTGGACTATGGGAGAATGAATATATTTTGGGGTTTTGAGCCATACCTGACAGTGCTCAGGGTTTACTTCTAGCTCTGTACTCAGAAATTACTCCTGGCAGGCTTGGGGGACCAAATGGTATGTAGGGGATCTAACCAGGATTAGCTGCATGCAAGACAAATGCTCTACCTGCTGTGTTACTGCTTGAGCCCCAAGAATATATATTTTTTGTGATGTTTTGTTTGAAACAAGGTCTTGCTTTTTCAAAATCTAAGAATGTCTCTTTTGTTGAGCTATAATCTCCAACAACTTGGTAGATTGTATAGTCGGTGTCAAATATTTAGTAACTACTCATATTTTGATGGCCAAGTGTTTGTGTAAATGCTAGAAGCAAATCTTGTTTCTTTTTGTGCTAAATAATTTAGAAACTGGTTCCATTACTGGGCTGGAGAAATAGCACTGTGAAAAGGGTATGTGAATGACTTTGGTTTGATTCCCAGCATTCCCTATGGTTCTCTGACTATCATTAGAAGTAATTACTGAGTTTAGTGTCAGGAATAATCCTTCAGCTCTGCTGGATGTAACTCCAAAACAAAACAAAAACAAGAAGGAAACAAGGGCTTGCCAACCCCCCATCCCCAAATAAATAAAAAAATTGATTGAACCTAGGTAGGCTATTTGCAAAGCAGCTGCCCTAACTGAACTGCTGTGCTATCTCTTTGGTCCCTCAGTCAGAAATTTCATTTTGTTTTTGGGGTCATATCCAGCAATGCTCAGATCTTACTCCTGCCTCTGTGCTCAGGAATCACTACTGATGGAGCTTGGGAGACCATATGTGGTGTTGAGGATTTAACCCAGGATGACTGCATGCCAGGCCAGTTCCCTGCCTACTGTAATATCTGTTGCTTCAATCTAACATTTCTTTTTTTTTTTTCTTTTGGTTTTTGGGCCACACCCGGTGACGCTCAGGGGTTACTCCTGGCTATGAGCTCAGAAGTCGCTCCTGGCTTGGGGGACCATATGGGACACCGGGGGACCGAACCTCTGTCTGTCCTAGGCTAGCGCAGGCAAGGCAGGCACCTTACCTCTAGCGCCACCGCCCGGCCCTAACATTTCATTTTTTTTGGTGAAAATTATTGCATCTCACAATTAGATCATTAAGTCAAAAGATTTACTAAGATATTTGTTGACATTAATCTTTATGTTATTTGTTTAGTTTCAGATGGCTTTGATTCCACATTGACATATAAGTTGATGGTGTTCCTATTGGGATGACAGTATTGAAATATTTGGAGTTGTCACATGGCTGTGTATGTGGAAACATGGTCCAAGGTTCCAAGTTCTATGGCTTATATTGTAACCTCTGTGGGATGTAGTTTTGGCCACCAGACCTTATGGAAATATGAGAGGGTAGAGAGAGGGGCTCACACACACAACAAAGTTCTGATGATGTCAGTTCAAATACTGGCATGCTTGGAGTTTTGGTCAGTTAGGGATCTCTACAGAGATCAGTGCTTGAATGGTGTAGTTAGGCCATTGGTGAAGCAGGGATTGTGGATAGTGGTTGTAGCTGGCAAGGCTTTGTCAGGGTAGGGACTTGACCCACACCTCCTCCCAAATCTCTAACTAAAAATTCCAGTAAAGCAAGATCTGGACTGGGGAGTAGAGAACTTCTCAGTGGTAGAGAACTCGACTTGAATGCAAGTTTTTGTAATATCTGGGTCTGATTTTTAATCTAACACCAACAGGGATTATCTTTCATTAAGTTTACCCTGATTCAATCGTTAGCATTGCTAAGAGCCATGAACTGAGCACAGATCTTGGAGTAGCAAAAAAACTGGAATTAACCTCTGATCTCTGCTGGTGTAGTCCCAACATTTACCCCCAATTAAAGATAAATGAAAGATAAATTTTCAATTTTTCTTGTTGATTTGTTTTAGTTAATAACTGAGATTGTCTTTTATCCAAAGACTGGAGATAAAGAGCTGGTATAGACTATAGGACTAGGAACTTTTCACCACAGTGATAGTGTTTGAACATTTCTTGTACTACTTTTCCAAATATCTGAAGACATTAGACATTGCAACCCAGGGGAATCTGTCCTCTGAGGGTGTTTCTATTCATAGCAAGAAATATTCCTCACTGAGGTACTGATTAATTTGATTCTCTATTAAACCACTCCTCTTCACTTCCACCCCTATTTTTTTTATCTTTGTAGAAATGTTTCCTAGACTATATTACAGATTTTTGTCTGGGGAAGTGAATGTATGTAGAATATTTGCCTTGCATATTTGAGGATGGTTCAATTTTGAGGGTCCTGATGTTACAGGTCTCTGATAAATTCTTAAGGGCTGCTGATGGTTCAGAAAAACATAATTTAAGAATGACCACTTTACCTCACCATCTAACAATAAGACAAAATCAGAAGACTTGTCATCCTTTGATCTGTGCAAAAGACCAAGAGCGCTATCTACAGATGACTGACTATGACAAACATGACTAGGCAGAACGTATCCTGGGACCAACAAAAAAGCCCTGGCCTAGGTTTTGGCCTACAATCTGTACCACAACCAAGATCTCTAGTTTCAGAGGTCTGATTGAGACAACTGCAACTGAACTGGTCTTCTGGAAACATAACGGGCTTTATCCAAGGATCAGCGCAATGACCAAGACCACCACCAACAGAAGACTGATTAAAATGACAGTGTAGAAACAGAACTCATAGAACTGTAAAGAAAGACTTCATCAAAAGCTCCATTCCTTGAGATGTGCAGATACCAAGTTCTCTAGACACAGAGGTCTGATGTTATCACCCATGATGGAGCAGAAGTCTTTCGTACACCACAAAAGGACCTGGGGAGAGTAAATGAACATACAAGGAGTCTATGGTTATTCCCATGACAGTATGCTTCAAGGGCAGAGAAATCCTGTATCTCTTAGGCCAAGGGAATTCCCTTTCTAATTTCCCCAATATTTACTGTACCTATGCAGAAAAAAAAAAGAAGCAGCACAAAATAATCTTTTTTATTTATTTACTTTTTTTGGTTTTGTTATTGTTGTTTTCATTTTTTTACACTTTTTTGTTTTTATCTCAGTGGTTATTATGTACTACTTGTCTTTATTGCTGTAGTACTCATTGGACTTCTTGTTTGATTTTTCTTTTTGTATTGTTGTGGTGTTTCTCTTCCTTTTTCCCTTCTCTCAAACTGTTGTCAAGAGCCTCTAAGGACTCAGCCCACTTTCGGCTTATTTGATTTATATCCCATTTTATTCTTTTTCTTTTCTTCAAACAGAACCACATAAATTGAACCATCTTGTTTTGCCTCTCAAATTGAGGAGGAAATAATGGAGGGTATCAAGACCAAATAGTTGTATGAGCACTAAGTAGTAACAAAAATGATTGGAGTTAAACACCAACTCCAAAGCCAATGACGAAAGAATCTATATCTAATCCACAACAAGTTAGACACAGAGGGTTGTACTGCAGCCTGGGGGGTAAGGGTGAGGGATATGGGATGCAAGCTGGGAATAGGGGTGGAGGGAGGACAACTTTGGTGATGGGAATTCCCCTGATTTAATGTAAATATGTATCTAAAATATTACTGTGAAAGATATGTAATCCACTTTGGTCAAAATAAAAATTATCATATATTTATATGATATATATATATATATATATTTATATAAAAGAATGACCGCTGTAGTGAAAACTAGCAAAAATTTTGAAAATGTTAAAATTATGTGATTTTTGCTTTACTCCATAGATACTTTCACCCCTTCCTAACATTTACCAAAATATACCTTCTGGGGCCAGAGAGATAGCATGGAGGTAATGCGTTTGCCTTTCATGCAGAAGGTCGGTAGTTCAAATCCTGGCATCCCATATGGTCCCCAGGAGAGATTTCTGAGCATAAGAGCCAGGAGTAACCCCTGAGCACTGCCGGGTGTGACCCAAAAACCATTGCTAGAAAATGGTTTATACCCTCAAATTTGTATTTATTAATTATAATTTAATGATGATATATTAAAAACTCTTATAAACAAAGATTTTTGCCCTTCCTTTTGGCAGGAACTGCCATCTTCCAGTTTTTTTTTGCAGTAAATCACAGTCATGACCAACACAAAGGGAAAGAGGAGTGGCACCGGCTATATATTTTCTAGACCCTTTAGAAAACATGGAGTTGTTCATTTGGCCACATACATGCAGATTTATAAAAAAGGTGATATTGTAGACATAAAAGGAATGGGCACTGTTCAAAAAGAAATGCCCCACAAATGTTACCATGGAAAAACTGGAAGAGTCTGCAATATTACCGAGCATACTGTTGGCATTGTTGTAAATAAACAAGTAAAAAGCAAGATTCTTTCCCTTAAAGAAAAAACCCAAACAAATACATTGTTGTATTCCTCTGGGGATGGCAGTATTAAATAAAAATGGAGTTGCTGTGGCCACATGGCTCAAGAATTCTAAACTGTTGTTGAAACTGTGGTTTTTGTGGGCATGTTTTCAGCTGCCAGGACTTTTGGAAGTATGAGAACATAGGAGGGTGCTTACACTCACTCCAAAAAAGTCCGGGTGATATCCCAAATACCGGAATACCTGGAGCCTTAGTCAAGTTGTTTTCAATTTTTTTTTTTCTGGGCCACATCCGGCAGTGATCAGGGGCTACTTATGGCTCTGTGCTTGGGACTATATAAAATACTGGGGCTCAAACCCTGGTTGGTCCCGGGTAGGCAACATGCAAGGTAAATGTCTTATCCATTGTGCTTCACTTTGGCCCCAGTGTTCTGGTTTTTATAACAAAATAAGTGTATTTATTTATTTATAATTTAGGGCTATACCTGGTGATACTCAGGGCTTACTCCTGGCAGGTTCAGGAAACCATATGGAGTTCCAGGTATAAAACTATACTATCAAAAAAACAAAACAAAAAAAAACAAAAAAAACTATACTATCACTCCAGTACCCTAAAAGGATTGGGTGACAGGTTTATTTAATTTTTATGTTTAGCTTTAGTTTTTGGGCCACATCCAGTGGTTCTCAGGGCTTACTCTGGCTCTGCACTCAGACTCTGGAAGATCATATGGGGTGCTGGGGACTGAACTTGTGTTGATCACATGCAAGGCAAGCATCTTATCCATGTGCTAGCCCTTAAAAAACAGTGCTTTTTAATAGCAAAGCTAGCCCATATATTTTATTAATTTAAGACACAAACTAGTTAAAAATATAAATAAGTACACAAAATTGGTTCCCTTTATTCCTTATAAATTTAATTATTTTTATTGTTGATGTAATGTTGGAGGCATGTACTGTGGTGCTTGCTTTGGGTCACATATTAGGATGGGTACTTCGGATTAGAGCAATGGTACAGTGAGTAGGGAGCTTATCTTACACTCTTTTCTTGACTGGAGGTTTAATCCCCAGCATTCCATATAGTCCCTTGACCATATAGGATTAATTCCTGATTAATAATTAATTCCTCGGGGCCAGGGCAATAACACAGCGGTAGTGTTTGCCTTGCATGTGGCTGACTCGGGATGGACCCAGGTTTTATTCTCAGCAGCTCATATGGTCCCTCGAGCTTGCCAGGAGCGATATCTGAGCATAGAACCAGGAGTAACCTCTGAGAGCTACCGGGTGTGGCCCCAAAAAACAAACAAAAAAATTGTTTCCTGATTAATTCCATAGTTCCCAATGCTAAGACTAATTCCTGTCTGCAGAACCAGGAATAATCCCTGAACATCACTAGGTATGGCCCCAAACAAAACAAAACAAAACAAAACAAAACAAACTAAACTAGGGTATGGAACTTGTACTCTAGGCTGTTGCGCTCACCAAAATCTTCACAACATTAGCTGCAGTGTTTGCACATGAGCTAATCTAGGGTCTGGCACACAATGTTGAGGCACACAATATGGTATTAGTGTTTGTTGGGCAGTTGCGCTGGTATTCACACCAGTGCAAAATAGGGGTTGCACTTCCAGGGCAGAGTTTGGACATCTTTTTATTACAGTGTTTTCTTGGGCTTTCATGCCTTTATGGTGCTCACATGTGCCTCGCTGCAGGCAATTCAGAAGTTGTTTTGGCACTGGGGATCCTAAACTGCAGAACTGTCAATCTCAAACAGCAGAACCTCCAGGATTATGCTCAGAGCAGGTCGGACATTGGGATTTACATTTATAACAACAGACTTGGTTTTATTTGTTTTTGGGCCACACTGGCGGTGTTCAGGGGTTATTGCTGGCTATCTGCTCAGAAATAGCTCCTGGCAGGCACGGGGGACCATATGGGATGCCGGGATTCGAACCAACCACCTTAGGCAAATGCTGCTGTGCTCTCTCACCGCCCAAATAACAACAGACTTGTATGGCAGGTGCCCTACGCCATTGTACTATTCTATCCTGGCTCCTATCTTAAGAATTTTCCATCTGGGCTGGAGAAAAAGCTCACTTAGATAAAGAAGTGATTTTTCAACTGCAAGTCCACAGCCTGTTTGCAAGTAAGGAAGGTTTGAAAACTACTGTCTACTACAATGGTTATAACTGCTAGGCTGTGGGCCAGTCTGCAGATATAAAAGTTGAAAAATGCTGGGCTACACCCTATATTTTGCATCCAGGGTTTATGGTTTAATCCACAGTACTGTATTGTCCTCTGAGTACTGCCAGGAGCAACCCTCAAGCATCAAGTTGTATTAAGCTGAGTGTTGTTCTGAACACTTTTGGGCGTGGCCCCAAACAAATAAGCAAACAAAGAAGAAACTTTCATTTGTTGAGGTCAGGAATGTGGCTCAGTAAAAACAGTTTACCTTGAACCTGTGAGGCCTTAGAGTTTCTTTTCTTTTTTTTTCTTTTCTTTTTTTTGGGGGTCACACCCGGCACCGCTCAGGGGTTACTCCTGGCTCTATGCTCAGAAATCGCTTTTGGCAGGCAGAGAGGACCATATGGGATTCCGGGATTCGAACCATCGTCCTTCTGCTTGAAAGGCAAACGCCTTACCTCCATGCTATTGCTATCTCTCCGGCCCCAGACTTAGGTTTAATTATTCAGATCTCATCATCCTCTGAACATTGTCTCATCTTATCAGGAATAACGCCAGAGCATTTCTGGGTATGGCCTAAATACCAAATCCAAAAATGTTGGAGGGGGGAGAATTTTTCATCTGCACAAAAGTCACTTTAATAATTCATATTTATTACATTTAAATATAAACAGTATTATTCAAATGTTATAAGTTATTAACAACTTATAATTAAATATATAATCAGATGCTACTAGTGCATTAAAAAGCCAACTTACTCAATATGAAAATACAAAAACTAGGGCCCGGAGAGATAGCAGCAGCGTTTGCCTTGCAAGCAGCTGATCCAGGACCAAAGGTGGTTGCTTCGAATCCCGGTGTCCCATATGGTCCCCCGTGCCTGCCAGGAGCTATTTCTGAGCAGACAGCCAGGAGTAACCCTGAGCAATGCCGGGTGTGGCCCAAAAGCCAAAAAAAAAAAAAAAAAAAAAAAGAAAATACAAAAACTAGGAGCAAGAAAAAGTTAATTTGTCTACTGTGCAAAATTTTGTTATTTTGGTAGAGTATTTTACATTATTTTTCTGTTTATTTATTTATTTTTTTGGGGGGGGGGGGTTGGGACACACCCAGTGGCGCTCAGGGGTTATTCCTGACTCTGTGCTCAGAAATCACTCCTGGCAGGCATGGGGACTATATGGGATGCCGGGATTCAAACCAACATCGGTCCTGGGTCAGCCTCTTGCAAGGCAAATACCCTACCACCGTGTTATCTCTCCGGCCCCTCTGTTTATTTTTTTTGGAAAAATTATTGTCATAATTTATGTGCAATTTTGTATCTTTTTCTTTGTGTGTGTGCTTATTTTAACTGAGCCAGAAGTTTTCTCTGAGGGTCCTCTCGGTTATCCAGGGGATTCTTTTGTCATCTAAGTTTAGTTGGTCTAACTTTATTATGCCTCTAAAGTTGTGCAGTGAAGAGCCTGGATGCCTGAATGAGTTGACTGTTTTCTATGGTTACTAACTATTCTAAGTACCCTGGAACATGTATTTGCAACAGTGATTAAACATAGAATTTGGAATATAAGTTGGCCACTTGGCCACTTTCCAGTCACAGCATATAAACTGAGTATTTGGCCTTTATACCTTTTGCTCATAGTAGTTTTGTCTGGAGCTGTGTCCCACATATCTCTTCTTACAAGATTACACCTTTATTTTTTTCTCCACTTTGAGATAATCTGCTGACTCCGTTGGATGAAAGAGAGCCTTAAGAAAATTAACTTCACTACTTTTAATAATTGCATTTCAGTCTTACAACATTTTTGCATGGATCCAGTTTGAAATCCTTTTGTCAGTTTGTTTGGATTAATTTTCTATCTGCTCATTTTCAGGAATCTATACTATTTTTACCCTTGCCCTATCTCCAGCAATTATTAATTATGAAGATCCTAATTTTCTTGTTTTTAGAAAATGATATTGCTTGTATTCCTATAGAAGAACCTAAAGAATGGTGAAAGGGAAAATTACCTAATAATTTATAATGGCAAAATATCATATTTCTCTCAGTGAAAGTGCTAATTTGTTGGTTGCTTCAGACATAGTTTTATGTGTGATTTTTACTCCTCTCATTAGTGCCAACTCCTCTAAAACACATATTTTACCAATATGGACTCTTTACTGAGTTTTACTACTACCTAGTTCTTTGCTGAGATCATGAACTCAGAGATCACAATAGACTGGGCAATAAATAATTCACATTTTCCCTTTCATCCTTGGTTAATAAAAATTTCAGTTTTCTAACTTTTATTTTATAAAAAGCAGGATTGGATCCTCAAATCAGATTTTTGCAAAAGTGTTGCAAACCCAGCAACTTCTCAAAAAATGATGTCCCTAATTAATGAAAGGAAAATAAAAGAGAGGATAGAAATAGAGTGTTAGATTACACCTTGTTTCACCCAAAACTAAGATCATCCTTGGTTTCTTTGTATATTTGCTTACAGCTTGGTTTTACCCCCAAACAGAGATCATCTTACTGTTAACCTGGGCGGGATGGCTCAGGATAGCCTGAGCTAACTGTCCTTATTTCTCTACCTGGGAGTGGTCTTTGTACTCAATAAAAAAAAAAATGACAGTTCAGGCAAGCAGCTCGTGCTTAATACAAGATAGAAGATTGCAAGACTACCTGTGTTTCACCCTCAGCCTGGTTTGGATTATTTCATGCTTGACCTGTTTCAGACCTGTTTATCCAGGGTTAGACCATGCTGATACGGGGTGATTTTACCAGAGAGCTGTAAGAAAGAAAGGTGAGATGGTAGAAAATAGGGCTAAGGAGGAGAGAAGAAAGGATGGAATGAAAAAGTTGAGCACCTCTGGGAAATTCTTTGGCTTGCTCACTTGAGAGCACATCTATACTCTGTCCTGTGTTGCTAGTATATTTGAAATTTTGTGGGCTAGTAAGAATTGCAGGTTTCTTCAACCACTAATACATTTATAGGCTAAGCTGAAGACCTGGATTTGATCCAAGTACCAAATGATCCACTGAGCATCATTATAAGTGCTTGGTATTTCCCTTAGCATCAAGCTGGAATAGTCCTTGAAATAAAAGAATCACTGTATAGAAATGAATCACCCAATACCACTCTAGCATTAGGATAGAGAGGAGAGGACATCAGAAGGCCATGTTTATCACCCTGCTGATGGCTTCTTGCTCTTCTCATTCATTCTCAGTCATAGGAGCCTTCAAGGGCTATGGCATTATTAACCAACTCATGTGGTTTCTTTCGTGAACATGTAAATAGTTTTTTAAACCCATCAGAAATCTGACTTGCTGACCTTATCATGATATTTGTGTTTTGAATCTCAACATAGAAATTGGCACTACTGCTGGGAATTGTGAGTCACTTTTTAGGGTTGATCCATGTGGGGAAGCTTTTCTCTCTAGAGGAAGAAGAGCTATCTGTCAGGTGAAATCATCACTGTCATCATCATTGTATAAGTACTTACTTCCCTGAAGACTATGAAATGTGTGTGAAAAGAGCCCTTGTCAAATTCCAGGAACATCAATGTCTCTTAGACAAGGTCACTTTAGTTCCCGGAGCCTTTCTTTCCTCAAATAAAATTAAATAGTTCCTGAAACAAAGTGGAAAATTGTTGCATAGAGTTGGCACCAAAATTTAATCACAAATGAAAAAACACTTTTTTATAATACTGAATATTACTTATGTCTTTTGTATTTGCAACAGAGTTTGAGATACCTACAAAATAATAGAGAAAATAATACTCTCGTTATAAAGTAGATTAATGCAAAGCACGATTTACATGCAGGAGGCCTGGGTATAATCCTTGACAAATTATCTAAACACTTTATTGAGGAGTCTCAGAGAACCTCCAGATATGGCCACCAACAAAAGCAAACAGCCAAATAAAAGAGTATATTATGAAGCTGGGTAAATATATGAAGTTTACATATATGCTTTGTATGCTGAAGGCCCAGATTTGATTTCTCTCTGAACATGTTAGCTATGGCTCCATAAACAAATAAAACAAACCAACCAAAAAAGGAGAACCAATTAAAAACATAAACTAATGTGGAAACTGGAATAGCTAGAAACAAGGAAACTTGCTAGGGTAACTCTAACAAGTACCTTCCTACTGCAGCTGGTAAATAGAAAACAACAAGAAAAGTGAAAGAAATGTGATCTTACTACTCCTTTCTCTTTGTTTCCTATCTCATTCTAGACCTTATTATGAGAACAAAGTGTGAAACTAATGAGTGGAAAGAAATGTGGTTGTAGAGACCCAGCTTTAGCATTTCAAGGCTAAACACTGAAGGGTGAATTTTTCCTGAGAGACTACTAATAATGTATGTCATTCACCAGGTATTGACAGTTGAGATTCTTTTTTTTTTTTTTTTTTTTTTTTTTTGTGGTTTTTGGGTCACATCCGGCAGTGCTCAGGGGTTATTCCTGGCTCCAGGCTCAGAAATCGCTCCTGGCAGGCACAGGGGACCATATGGGACGCCGGGATTCGAACCGAAGACCTCCTGCATGAAAGGCAAACACCTCACCTCCATGCTATCTCTCCAGCCCCGACAGTTGAGATTCTTGAAATCCATGCCTGAAGTTCAGATTCAGTAGTTTTAGAGTGTAGAAGAATTCTCCATTTGTAAAGGAACTTTGAATAATTGGACTTGGGACTCTTTAAGTCAGATTTACAAAAATGCTGTTCTAGAGCCAGAGAAATAGCACAGCAGTAGGGCATTTGCCTTGCACACAGCAGATTCAGGACAGATGGTGGTTCGAATTCTGGAATACCATATGGTCCCCCTTGCCTGCCAGAAGTGATTTCTGAGCTCAGAACCAGGAGTAACCCCTGAGTGCCACCGGGTGTGACCCAAAAACAAAAACTGAAAAAAAAAAAAAAAAAAAGAAAAGAAGAAATGCTGTATTAGTTTTTCAAACCAAATCTATGAATTGAGTTATAACAAGAGATTATGAAATACTCAAGTACACTAAATTAGTTCTTTGGTACAAAAATATTATGTTTAGGAGTTAATTTTGCTTTCTTTGTTTTTGTATTGTTTTGTTTTGTTTTGTTTTTGGTTTTTGGGCCACACCTGGCGGTGCTCAGGGGTTACTCCTGGCTGTCTGCTCAGAAATAGCTCCTGGCAGGCACGGGGGACCATATGGGACACCAGGATTCGAACCAACCACCTTTGGTCCTGGATCGGCTGCTTGCAAGGCAAACACCGCTGTGCTATCTCCCCGGACCCTAATTTTGCTTTCTTAATATTTGTCCATTTTAGGAAATACTAATACATAGGCCCTATATTGTTACATTGCATTCATATATAATTTTATAATTTAACATATGCTATAATTTAATAAATACTAAAAAGTCTCTATATTTTCTCATGAACATTTTCTTTTATAATGCAAAAGAAATAATATCTCTGAGTTTTCTTTTGCTTTGGTGAAATCATTCCAGTCATACTTCTAACCTTATGTCTAGAACATCTTATTTTAATACATGTATTAATAATTATAAATAATCTCATGTAATATTTTTCTTAAAGTTTGTACTCAAATACATGTAATACTTAAAATGTATTTATGTGCTTCAAAATACTTTTAGTATTTACTTGACATTCCTCACTCTTCAGTTCATGATGCAATAAAGAACAAAATTAAATGCTCTTTTATAGAAAATAGAAGAAACAACTGCCTGGGTACTGAACTTAAATAAAAACTTTTTTGTTTTTGTTTTTTGTTTAAATAAATTTTTTGAGGGTACATTTTTATATTATCCAGGTTTCTGTGCAATTTATAAACAAAATGAAAAGCTTTTTGTTAGAATTTTACATTTCTACTTTGTTTTGTTTTGTTTTTGGTTTTGGTTTTTGGGCCACACCCGGTGGTGCTCAGGGGTTACTCCTGGCTGTCTGCTCAGAAATAGCTCCTGGCAGGCACGGGGGACCATATGGGACACCGGGATTCGAAGCAATCACCTTTGGTCCTGGATCGGCTGCTTGCAAGGCAAACACACCGCTGTGCTATCTCTCCAGGCCCTACATTTCTACTTCTGTCATTTTTACAACCATATCTAAGAAACAAGAGGAGAGCAACAAACCATTAATATACAAGAAGAAGAAAGTAAGAAATTTAGGGGCTGGAGAGATAGCATGGAGATAAGGCATTTGCCTTTCATGCAGAAGGATGGTGGTTCGAATTCCGGTATCCCATATGGTCCCCTGTGCCTGCTAGTGGCGATTTCTGAGCATAGAGCCAGGAGTAACCCCTGAGCGCTGCTGGGTATGACCAAAAAAAAAAAAAACAAACAAAGAGAAAGAAAGAAAGAAAGAAAGAAAGAAAGAAAGAAAGAAAGAAAGAAAGAAAGAAAGAAAGAAAGAAAGAAAGAAAGAAAGAAAGAAAGAAAGAAAGAAAGAAAGAAAGAAGAAAGAAAGAAAGAAAGAAAGAAAGAAAAAGAAAGGAGAGAGAGAAAGAAAGAAAGAACGAAAGAAAAAGAAAGAAAGAAAGAAAAAGAAAGGAAGAAAAAGAAAGAAAGAAAAAGAAAGGAAGGAAGAAAAAGAAAGAAAGGAAGGAAGGAAAGAGAGAAAGAAAGAAAGATAGAAAGAGATAGAGAGAAAGAAGGAAGGAAGAAAAAAGAAAGAGAGAAAGAAAGAAAGAAAGAAAGAAGGAAGGAAGGAAGGAAGAAAGAAATTAAGCATAGAAAGAAAGAAAGAAAGAAAGAAAGAAAGAAATTAAGCATAGAATAATCTAAGCAGATTATATGTTTTCATTCTATTTTGAGAGGGTTCATTGTTAACTGGCCTTGAATTTTATTTATAAACATCATATTATCTACAATGATGGAGAATGCTCATAAGAAACTGAAATACTTACTTCTTCTCATTATCTCTTCGCTTATCCAAAACTTGTCATGGATAAAGCCTTGGCAATAGTGATAAAAGGCTCTAGCATTTGGGGCTGGAGTGATATTGCAGTAGGTAGGGCACTTGCTTTGCATGTAGCCAACCTGGGTTCTGTCCCTAGTATTCCATATGTTCTCGCAAGCCTGCTCGGGGTACCGTATTTTCCGGCATATAAGACGACTTTTGAAACAAAAAAAAGTCAACCAAAAATCGGGGGTCGTCTTATACGCCGAGTATATCCCCAAAAATGTTTCAATATGCAGCTAAACGAAAATTGTCTGAATATTGCCACAAAACGAATTTTCCGACTCGATCCTGCACCAATCACTGCAAAGCTGCTCAGACCGCCTCTCTAACTCAGCCAATCCAAGCAGGCTTTTTATGCATGCAAATTAGACAATATTCTGGACCCGAATCTACACTGTCAAAAGCCTGCTCAGATTGACCAGAGTCAGAGAGGAAGTCTATTACAATATAACCTTTGAACCTTTGCTTGTTGTGATTGGCTCACTGTGGTACATGAGCACAGGAACACATGCAGAACATGCAGCACAGGCCTAAACCTATGTTTTAACTGCAAAATTAGAAGGTCGTCTTATACACCCGTTTGTCTCATACGCCTGCAAATACGGTAGTTCCTGAGTGCAGAGTCAGGAGAAACCTCTGAACATTGCTGGGTGTGTACCACAACAAAACAACAACAATAAAATACCTGTGACATATGATGATATCTCAGTCTATTTCTAATGAGAATTATCTATGCCAAGAACAATTTTGTGTTACTATATTTTTTGCTTTACTAGCCTTTACTTCAAACTATATTCTTTGTTCAGTTTACTGAGCTGCAAAAAAAAGGAGAGTTCTGCACAAGCAAACATCTGAAAAGAACTGCAGTATCCAAGAGGCTTTAACCTATACATTTTTTGGGATATCTATAGCCTATAAGATCCATGAAAAAAATTTAAAAAGCAATCAGAGTGAAGCCTAGGGTGATTCTGTGGTAAAAAGCATTTGCCCTGCAAGAAGGAGGCTGCAAGTTTGATCCTTAGTGCCAAACACAAATACTCATCTCTGTTCCAGTGACTAAACTGTTTGGGACCCTGGGTTCCAGATGACTCTGAAATGTTTTGGAGTAAAGGAGGCAAAAATTTTATAAATTCAGAAAAAAAAATATAAATGTAGGGTTGGGTTGAGAATATTCAAGAGCCCACTGTGGAAGACAAAAGGCTTACCTGTCTACTTTGCAAAAGGTACTATTTTATTCACGTGACGTGATCTAATACATGAAATATGATTTGTGGCATTCTTTCAGAAAGAGTCTGGAGATAGAGTCAGATGAATTGAGTCTTACTCTTGGCTCTACCACTAAATGAGTATGCACTTTTGGCTAAACTGGTGCTCTTTGTAGCCAATTATTTCAATCTAAATAATTAGAGGAAGTTAATGCTATTTTAAGATCTCTTTAACCTAGCATTTGTTGCTAAATATTCTGTAAAGTAGAATTAATATTTGCTGAAAGCTACCTTGATGTTTATTTGGAATCATTCTGTATACAAATATTAGAAAGGCAAAATAGGACCTGGTGGAGCCAGAAGCTGGGTGAGCACAATTTAAATTGTTAGTGAGTTACTGCAAAGGAGGAAGTGATGATAAGATCATCTGTTTATTTTGCAATTCATACAAGTCAAAGAGAAAGATCTAAAATATATCATAATAACTAAATTATGTTATTTCTTTTTAAACTATGTTCCTTTAGAAAAACCTGATTCTGATGGTTAATGGCATGACTTAAAAATTTTTTAGTTATGGCATTATCCAACTGTTATTTTCCCTTTCTACAGATGTTCTGTTCTGATGTAATTAACTAGTTGGGTGCTATGGTTGCTTCCTTCTCATGCTAAATAAAATTATCATGGAATTAGTTTTGAGTGGGGGAACTGAACTGAAAGCTGATTAAAAAAAATGATGTTGAGTTATTTAAAGTTAAGCTTTTACTTGGTTGCTGCAATACCAAATATTTGTTCTATATTTTTTTCTGACTCAGTTTTGTTCATGTGTCTCATTTCCATTGGCACAACACATGTTTTACTTCACTGATATTTCTTATTTGTTTATGTATTTATTTATATTTTGCTATTTGGGGATTACACATAGCAGTGCTGAGACCTTACTTCTGGTTCTGAGCTCAGAGAACACTTCTGGTGATGCTTAGTAGATCATGTGGTACCTGGAATTGAATTGGCATCAAGGTTGTTGTGACTAAGGCAAGTACCTTAATGTCTGTATTTTCTTTATAGCTTCTCAGGATGTCTTTCACAGTTTGTTCTCAAGGCAAAAGTTCATTAAGAACAGAAACTATTGGGGCCGGGTGGTGGCGCTGAAGGTAAGGTGCCTGCCTTGCCTGCGCTAGCCTTGGACAGACCGCGGTTCGATCCCCCGGTGTCCCATATGGTCCCCCAAGCCAGGAGCAACTTCTGAGCACATAGCCAGGAGTAACCCCTGAGCGTTACCGGGTGTGGCCCAAAAATCCAAAAAAAAAAAAAAAAAAAAAAAAAGAACAGAAACTATTGTCATATTGAGTATACCACCAACATTAGAAACAAAGTTTTTCAGATGGCTACAGTGATTTTTTTTTTTTAGTATTTTGCTATTTGATAAATTTTTTATAGAAAAAAGGCCAACAAATTTCAACATTTAA